>NW_026083273.1:0-77486 GCF_020184175.1 Aphis gossypii
GATAGCTTCGGTGATTTACCTCCACCAATTGAATTACACAACTATTTCAAAGGAAACACGATTATATATAACTATTCAAATTATCAAGATTTTAATTCATTTAATTGTAGACATTTATGTCTTGAATTTTTACAATGTATGAATCAATTACATTAAGTTTAACTGGTAATACAACTACATTATCTGTACATTATTTTCCAGCAATTGATGTGTACGATGACTCGGAAATTGCTTTGTTAAATTTACAAACATATAATACATTTCCAAACATAAATGAAACTAATAACAGTTTGAAATACATTTAGAAAACCCCAATCGTTTACTAAATAATAATAAATTTCCAACCTGTTTATAACACTGAAAAAAGGGTGTTACGGTATTAAGGATATTAAAAATCAAATTTTAACGCAAATAGATGACTTTCATAATGTTAACGAATACATTGGAATACAACTAACAGAGAAAATAACTTTTGATATCGGGATTGATCAAGTAGATTTTAGGACAACCATATTCAGTAATGCAACAATACGTTTTAACGTAGCAAACAGTATAGGACCTTTATAGGATTTGAAAAAACAAATTATGAACCACACTTGCAAAACATTGATGTCATCGTTCAAAGAAAGTGGTAAATTTAAACAGTGTTAATTCAATAAAAGTAATGTGCAATATAGCTCAAGGTTCATTCAACAACCACATGCCAAGTCATTCAATTTATGAGTTTTATCCTACTGAGAACATAGGGGCTAAGCTGATTCAATCTCCAACTAACCTAATATATTATAAATTAAATAAAACAAATATCGATTTAATAACTATACAATTAGTTGATCAAGATCATAATCCGATAAGCAATTTAGGTGAAAAATTAGTAATCAATCTACATATTAAACGTTACGGATCATAAGATGGGATTAAAATTTAATATAAGCCCATTACAAAAGATAAATCTTGCTACTCATATAACTAAAGCGTTACCGGTAACATCGAATAAAGTAAAAAAAATAACAACGAAAAATAAAACAATTTTAAAGGCTTTAGGTTATAAATTAAAGCAGAATGCCAGAAAGTGATATTTTAGATATAAGTTCACCGTTTGAAACCGATTCTAAAATTACGAAAATCGAATATCATTCATATACACCGTATACAACTTCATTTAATAATAATGATGAAATACGTATATCAATCCAACAAACAGATGTTTATCCGTATCTGAATGAAAGCTTTATATATTTAGAAGGTGAAGTATCAGATGCTGGAAAAGTAAAACTTACTAATAACGGTTTTTCCTCTCTTTGAACAAATACGACTTGAAATCAATGGAATAGAAGTAGATAGTACACGTGTACTTGGTATTACCAGTTCGTTAAAAGGTTATCTATCAGGTACACCTGATAATTATAATTGTTATGAAAATGCTGGTTGGATATTTAAAAATAGTTCAAACCCAGCAAATAGTAATGGAGAATTTAGTGCATGCATTCCGTTAAAATATTGGTTAGGTCTATTTGAAGACTTTAAAAAGATATTAGTTAATTCTAGATTAAAACTAATATTAACTCGAAGTCATAGCGATTTAAACGCTCTAAAAGTAATTACTAGTGGAAGTACAAATTCTGGAAAAGTTGTTTTGAAAAAAATAGTTTGGAAGGTTCCACATATTACTGTTGATGATGAAGAAAGGTTAAAATTATTAAAACTTATTGAAAAAGAAAAAAGTTTGTTTATCCCGTTCAGATCTTTTGAAACTTTTGAATATCCTGAACTCGGAACCACAAAAAAAGTTGTATGGAACCTAAAAACTGCTTCAAAATTAGAAAAACCTCGATTCATTATAATCGGATTACAAAAGGGACGTAAAAATTCGTTAGAAAAAGATTGTGGTGTATTCGATCATTGTAATATAACTAATGTAAAAGTATTTTTAAACTCAATAGCATATCCTTATGATAATTTAAATTTGGATTTTGCTAAAAATAATTTTACCTTATTATATGATATGTATACATCGTTTCAAGAATCGTACTATGAAAAAAGTATTCGGAACCCGATATTAAGCCCAGCTACATTTCTAACGCAAGCTCCAATTATTGTTATCGATACGTCAAAACAGAATGATTCAGCTACAGCTTCATCAGTAGATGTTCAATTAGAAATTGAAGCATCAGAATCTCTTTCAGGTGTAACTGCTTATTGTTTATTAATTCATGATCGCATTGTAGAATATGTACCTTTTACTAGAGAAGTAAGAAAACTAGTTTAATCAATTTAAAATTAATTTAGAATAATGAGACAATACATATAAATATATATTTTTTATTTTGAACCAAAACGTATTATTTTTATTTTTTAAAAAAAAACATGACTAAAAAATATAATTATGAAGTGTGTATATACACTGCTTAAACTTTATGTGTAACATAGAAAAAAATTTATTGGTTGTAGCGGAATACTCCGTCTGTGTTACACGGGAAATAAATAGTGTATACACTGTTTAAACTTTATGTGTAACAGGGGAAAAAATAATTGGTTTAATTTTTTTAAATCAGTGTTTTTTACTAGTACAGCGGAGAAAAAAAAGTTTGAGGGGGAAAATCCCCCTTAAAATTTTACAATCTCCGCAGTCAAAAGTGCGCAGAACATACATTATGGTTTTTGAAAATCAGTGTTTTTTTACTGGTACAGCGAGAAAAAAAAGTTTGAGGGGGAAAATCCACCTAAAAATTTTAAAATCACCGCAGTCTGGTAGAGCGGAGAAAAAAAAATTTGAGGGGAAAAATCCCCCTTAAAAATTTGCAATCTCCGCAGTCAAAAGTGCGCAGAACATACAAATGTATACTACTAATAAGATTATAAACAAAATTACAATGCTATAAAACATATAGTTATAATTTTTGTGCACCTCGTGTACAGATTGTTTGGTAATTTGATAATCAATATCTTTATTTATGTCATCCAAAGAACTAGGTATAGAATTCAAATCGTGTAGTTTTTCAATTTTTCCCATATTTTTAAACAGTGGCTTAATTTGGGAAAAATATTCAGGGTTGCAAAAATTACTGAGTAAACAAACCCGTGGGGGCTTTGCCCCCACACCCCCAACATTACAAAAAAATGTTTTAAAATAACCATATTATTATATTTTATTAACATAAAATACATTATAATCAATATAATTCTTTTTATATATAAACACAAGTTATTAAAAGCTAAAAATTTATTTTTTTATAACTAGTATATAGTCACAAACATTACTTTTGTTAAAACTTTAAATTACATAATGTTTTACAATTATAATAGTAATCATAATCATTTATAATTTTAAAACTGTAGTAGTATCATTGTTTGTTGTTCTTTATTTAAATGTACCTAATTATAGTAATTATTAATACACCACTTGGTTACTGCAATTTTTTGTTTTACTTTTTGTACTTAATAACTAATACATTCATAACTTATATCATAACATTACTCATAAGTATTAATTAATTCATAACTTATAATATAAACAATAAAATTTTAAGAATAATAATTTAGTTTTAAAAATTATTAAATTTTAAACGACGTGATGTTGTAGATGAGTCAAATTGTTTTATGACTTCATCGTTATTAATATTTAACGATCTTTCACGTTCTATTTGTAAAATTCCTAAATGATTTAATCTAGATTGTCCCATAGTACTTCTTAAATAGTTTTTTAATCGTCGGAGACAAGAAAAACTTCTTTCACATGCTGCAGAATTTGATGGTATAGTTAAAAAAAGTTTATATAATTTTGCCAATGTTGGAAACCCAACAGCATTATCGCCCGACTTCATATATTTTATTTTAGATTGAATAGTATTTTCAGTATTCAGGCTTTTGTACATCCTATTGAATATCTTTGTTTCAGCCTTCAGTTCACTTTCATTAAAACCATACATTGTACTAACATCTTGAAATGAAGTGTACTTTATTGGTTCATTTACTATTATATCTTGCATGCAGTTTAAAATATGTATGTCATTTTCTTTAAATCTTTCTTTCATATCACTTACTATAGTATCAAGAACTTGGAAGTATATGTTTATTTTATAATGATCTTTAACATTACAGTTTTCATTTTGTTTTAAACCTCCACCAAGTTTTTTAGGAACTTTTAGTTTTCTATTTAGTATTGGGGAACATATTTCATTATCTATCTTCATAACATTAGTTTTACTCCATAGCATATTAAATTTATCTTCACATCTCATATTAGAGAGTTCTTGAATAGTTGCTTTGGTCATATGCTGTACACTAGAATAGTCAATATTGGAACTCTGTAGATATTTTGACAAAATATTGGTAGTGGACATAATGTTTCTGAAAAAATGTACACAAAATAAAAATTCAAATGTTTTCATTGATTTTAACAATGAATTTGCATCTGACCCATGTATAGAATCATTTACTGAAATATTTTCCAACGAGTCAATTACAACTTGGTAATTAAATATAAGAGACTCTAAAGCATCTATGCGACAACTCCAACGAGTATCACTAAGACTTTTCAAAGTAGACGGCCCATCACCAATTTTCATATTTAACTTTGAACGCATATTGTCAAATACAGCTTGTCTTTTAGATGAAGCATTAATGAAATTATGTAAAGTACTTAAAGTACCAAATACATTTCTTACATGAGATATTTGTTTAGATAAATCAACAAGACATAAGTTAAGTATGTGTGCATTACAATGAACATATAAAGCCAAAGGATTTTCTTCCTTGATTCTTGACTGGACTCCTTTGTAAGCACCTCGCATGGATGCTGCTCCATCGTAGCATTGTCCTCTTAAACACTCAAGTTGTAATCCATTAGAAATAAGAACATTTTTTAATAATAAAGAAAGTGTTAAACCATCAGTACTCTCAACTTTATAAAATCCTAAAAAAGCTTCAATTGGAGAAAAATCATTATTAACATATCTTATAATAATTGCAACTTGCTCGTGCCTTGATAAATCTTGTGTTTCATCAACAATTATACTAAAAATATTAGCAATTAACACATTATCCACAATATCTCTGATAACAATATTAGCCATATATCCAAGAAACTCATTTAAATATTCACCACTTACATACCGAAAGTTTTTTTCTTTTTCAATAAAATAACGTCTTATAATATCATTATCTCTAGAACGAAGATTTAATAATTCTTGAAAATTTCCTTTATTTTGAGACTCTTCATTTTCTCTATGTCCTCTTATGGCAATACCTTGTCGGGCACAGAAAAGCAAGGTTTCTAAAACACACTTTAAATATTCCCTATTATCAGAAACTTCTTGATTATATTGTGTATTAACTTTATTGATTATACTACCAGATTGTTTAGCTTCGTTATATCCAGCTATTTTTGTACTAGATTCTTTAAGTGGTACTGATTGTTCATGCTTTGGAAAAGATTTAAAACAAGCCTTTGACCACTGACGAAAACCTTCGCTAATAAATGTTATATCTGATTTATTAGATGGGAAGGCACGACAATAAAAACAATATGCTGAATCTTTACTAGGACTGTATTCTAGCCAAGGAAAAGATATGAACCATTCTGATCGAAACTTTCTACCTCCACGTTTTGGAAAATCATAATTTTTAGGTTGGTACGGACCAAAACCGTTCGATAACAAATAATATGCATTTTCCTTACCTTGACAAGGATCACGATTTGTATCAATAATAGGTTTACTTAATGTTGACTTGTTGGGACTTTCTACATGTAAAGTATCCAAAGATTTGTCTAAAAAAAAAAAAAAAAAATCATAAAACAAATTACAAATATTTTAATTTTATTTCATCTTTTATTTACCATCCATTGACATTGTGTTTTTTGATATTGTATTAGAAGCAGTAGTAAGTTTATTTTCCTAAAAATTAAATAAGTTTATTAAAATTATTATTTATGATTTAATTATTCATACAAGATCTAATAAATTGTTTAATATGTTAAATAATTGTACTATTCATTTAATTAAGTAAAAAATTAATGCATTTATTGACTGTAATTTTACTTTTTTTAACACACCACATACACATATTATAGTTAATATATTAATATGTTTATTTTATAAATGTAGTGAATTAGTGTGTTTTAATAGTTAGTAATACAACTGATAAAATCATAACCATGCAGATTATTTTTAAAAAATTGATAAATTGTAATTATTAATTATTTTAAGTTTAAATATTCTTACTGTTTTAGATGATTCGTTACATGTGTCCATTTTAATTTTTTTGTGTGAAGTGATTTGCTGATCATCCAACTTCAGAATAGCTACAGTTTCATTGCTTTTGTCCTATGATTAAAATTATTTAATTATACAATAGGTACCCTAAGAAATTATAGTAATATTATATTTAATTTATATTTATACAGGTAGCTGGTAGATGTTTTATTTTAAATAAACCTTAAGTTAAAAGTTGTTGTATGTTGCCACTTCATAATTTACTATAATATTTATAATAATTAATACCTAAATATTAAAAATAAAACTATTAATAATGGCAAGTAATTTAGCAAACATGACTTATGTAAAATTATCATAATTTATCTTTTGTTCTTAAAGTATTAAAATATTTATCAAGTAGGTCTGCAATTTACTATGTTACTAAATAAACCACAGCTTGTAGGTATTAGTGATGAGTTCAGAGAAATAAATGTAATATAAATAAGCCATACACATAAAAAATATTCAGCATATTAAATTATTTCAAAGTTTAAATAAAATAATTTAAAAAGTATATTATGTTACTTACCTTGGACAGCTTAATAACGAATTTGTCCATATTTATCAATAAAACCCAATACCAATGTTAAAATATTTAGATATATTGACTAGGTATTCACAAATAACAATTAACAATAAACATGAAAATGATCAAAGTAAAATGAAACCAAAATTCACTAAAAAATAATATAATAAACGTTCAAATACAAATGACAATTCAATATTATTATAAAATGTCAATAAATTTGAAATATACAAAATATATTAAACACTAAAAGACGATAATAACATCGATAACAATACGATGCCATAGAAGTTTTAATCTAAAAATAGATTAGTTTTTTTTATTTTATATTATAATGGATAACAATCACGATTAAAGATATAATATTATATCTAATTCAAATATTATATAATTTATTTTTAGATTAAAACTTGTCGTATTCTTATCGATATTATTATCGTCTCAATTTTCTCATTCTCCAACATTTTTTATTTTATAATTATTTTACTAAATAATTACTTATTTTATTTTTTTTACTATCAAGCGATAAACCATAAATATGAAATTTTCAAGGGTTGCAAAAGTATTATTTTGCAACCCATACATTATATTTGGGGTCGCAAGTGCGACCCCTTGCGACCCCCCAATTACGCCACTGGATCACTATTATACATTATAGGAGGGTTAAATTTGAATCCAATGGTAATTATCATTGTATACGAAAAACGAAGATGATTTGTCAGCTTAGGATATAATTTTCAGTGGTTGGTGAAAAAGGTGGATTATGTTTTAATGGCCTGAATACATCAAAATTTAAGTTTTTTTATAATTATTATTAGCTAAACTTATGGAAAATCTTGTATTAAATTTTCAACTCTTAGCTACCTACTTATACAAAAAATTGGTATGAATTATAACTACAAAATAATTTGCAAATATTCATGCTTTTGACGAATTTTTGTAAATATTTGAACTTCAAATGCTAATAAAAAAATGCCTATGTATTCTTATAATTTTTTAATCACTATCAGAATAACTGATGGGGAACTTTGTACTAAATTTTCAAGTATTTTGAAAGGGCCAAAAATTTTATCGACCCGTCAAAAAAAATTTTCAGAAAAATTGAAAATGTCAGTTGTCTATAAATAGCTCAAAAATTCAAAATATTTTGAAAATTAAATCACGTAAAGAAAACGCCAATCTTAATAATTGGTAAAATTTTCAAGTTTCTACGACTTATACTTTTTGAATAATAACAAAATAATTAAAATCGTTTGAGGATAATCTCGTTATCGTTACGCTATTTCGTAAAAATTAAAATTCAAACGCGCTTAAAAATTTTCCTATAATAATGCTTCGAGTTTTCTCTATAGATACTTGAAGGAAACTTATGAAAACTTAGTGTTGTATTTTTAATCCTTAGTTATTAACACAAAAAATTTTATGATTTTTCAAACTTCAAAATTACTTGCAATTTTCGTCGCGTTTTTGACAGATTTTGTAAAAGTTTGAACTATAAACGCTTATAAAAAAAATGTGACTAAAATTTTTAGTTTTTTTTAGCTACAATAAGAACAACTCATAAGGAACCTTGTATTAAATTTTCAAGTGTTTTTGGTAATCCAAAATTTTTTTATCGACACTACAAAAAAAAATTCTCATAAAAATCGAAAATTTCTATAAATAACTCAAAAATTTACAACCATATGGAAAAGTCGATTAGGTCAAAAACTGGTTTTGCGTAAAAATTCCCGTTTTTCTGTTACTTTTTTAGGGTTTATCCTGACGCTTTTGAAAACTATTGGAAATTTTTTACTTTTGACCCCCCAAAGTACCAACTAGATTCACCTTCCTATCAGGAACAGGGCCCACTTTTTAAAATCGGAGCACTTTTACTGCTCCAAAATGTGGTGACAGAAAAAAAAAAAAAAAAAAAAACACACACATCATTGTAAAATCAATACATTCATCATTTCGTTCAGAATCTAAAATAATACCTACTAAATAGATAGGTAGGTACGAGATATCTACTACCTATATGGAAATATCGATGGTTGTAGCTATAGGTGCCTTATAATAATCATATTGAAATTGAAGGGCTTGGAAAACAACAAGGTTAATCCATTTTTTGAAATTGTTCAGGGCTGATAAAACCGTTTTTATTTCCATGATTAATGGATACTAAAACTATTACAGTTAAATGTTTCTATTATTAACATGATGAAAAAATAATACCGTGGACTTAGAATTGAGTTAACTTTTTTTTACAAAAGCCCTTCAATTACCAGAGCTAATTATATGGTGGCCAACAAAAGTGGGTTTATAGTACAGTCATAGGCGTGCTCACGTAAACATAAGAATCGAATTTAGGGTGAGTAGTTTATGATTATACGTATTTAAAGTTTAGTTGCGCGGAGTGGAGTGGTACGTGGTTTACCCCGCAAAATGTTTGTCCACTACTCCGCTTGTCTAAATTAATTAATTAATAAAATATTTGAGAATACCAATGTTCTCTATAAAAAGTAATCAATTTATTTTATATAACATATATAACCTGTAGTAAGTTGATCTTAAGGTAATTAAATAAAGACATTTTAAATGATCTGGACTCAACAATAACAGACCTCCTACAATGATAAGTACAATTAATGACATGGCTTATTTATTTTTTGTAAGTGGACAAGTAGAAAATGTAATTTAAAATATTTACAATATACTTATGGATAAGCTCCAATGTGTTGTTGAACATATTGTAGTAACCAGTGATAGTACTGCACTGCACGCTTCTTTTACGACGAATGCACGTTCCGTCGTAGGTTGGGAGAGTTGAGGTATATAAGTTAACAATAAATAATAAGACAATTGATAACGTTTATTAACTTGTTAAAACAATAAATAAAAAGCTTTCCTTAGTAAGCACAAGTACTTAGCTACCGAGAGCAGTGACAACACTGACTTAGTCTAACTGACTCTTAACTAACTCTAATTAAATCTATGATGAGGAACTCATATTATATGAACATGCCGTGATGGAGAATCGGAGATCTACGTCATGAAGTGCGTGATGTGTCTAATCCAATCAGGAAACGGCATTAGTGGTCCGACTCGGTGGCGTGATATAGTCATAGGCCACTGGACTTCGGAACTACGTTTTTATACTAAAAACGTCGGTTTACTACAATATCCATCATTTCGATAACCAGTCCTCCTCAAAAACAACAATAGATTACCGTTTCTGTTCAGTTGCTGTACAGATTCTGCAAAAGTCCTTGTTGTACTTTCTCTTTCAGATCTGGAAGGGCCATCTTTTATCTAAAAAAATAAATACATACAGTTCACATTATTCAACCACAATTAAAACAGCAATTATGTTTATTTAAACAATTATGGTGAGGTTATTGATGGTTATTGATGCTCCGTTGAAATTTTACAAATAACTGATTTTCTACAATAGCCAGTCTTTCTGTTTAAAATATAATTATTTATTATTAAAAATATAATATTGTTGACAATAATGATAATTTAAAACAATTATTTGCCGTGCTAAAGATACTTTTTAACAAAAATTTAACAAAAGCAAGGTGACAGGCACACCATTAACAAAGCACAAACATTCACCACACAACAGTGGGGTAGCCAAAGGGGGGCTAAAGGGCTATAACCTTTCCCCATTGGCTGTATATTTTTCCTATTGTTTTGAAACTTTAAACTTAAATAATGGACATTTTCTTAAAATTTTACTAATATATTTCTTGTTATTAGTTGTATACTTGTATAATAGAATATTTGAGTTAAAAAAGTATTATTAAAAGTGTCTATTAAATTTTTTTTTTTTGTTTTTGATTTTCAATAACTCTAGTTAAAAGTGTTTAGCCCTCCCCATAAAAAATCCTGGCTACTCCTCTGCCACACAACTCCTATTTAAGCTAATCTCTATAATGGTATTAATTAAATTGTACACCAGGTTAAGCTAGTAAAAGTAATAATAAATAGGTAGAGCAAATAGAAAAAAATATTTATTAAATTTAAATTTTATTTAAATATAAATATTGATGAAACTTACTAATTTTGTCCTTAAGAATTTATGTTACACTGTTGATTATGTTAAACATACAATACCTAACAATAACATAACATAAAAAACATAACACAATTATTTTAGTTATAACACATACATAATTTAGATTATCAAAATAGAGATTAATTATTAATATTATTTTCAGTGTCTTCCACAGTTAATAACTTATGAATAATTAATTAAGAAAAGTTTTAAGCTATTTGATCCAACTTACCAAAAATTAGCAATATTTCACATTCTTCCAGCACAATGACATGAAATTTTCAATTTTTCTAACAGAATAACTGCAGTACATGTATAGATATGTATGATATTAACACACATTCACTGTTTTTATTTGCCTAATAAGTGCATTTATAATAATCCCATTTTTTCAGAATGAATAGGCTTGACCATATATAAAATATTCATTAAAATATGTGTAACAGTTTAATACAAAAGACAAAATTATGGTTAAGTTAAGTATTACAGGATGAGTCTCCAAAATAGCCATCACCAACTAATGACCATCACAAACAAGTTCATAGTTTTTTACTGCATTCAATATACTTGGAAGATTTTCGTAAGCAGCATTCAGTATTTTCAAAT
Source organism: Aphis gossypii (assembly GCF_020184175.1). Classification (NCBI taxonomy): domain Eukaryota; kingdom Metazoa; phylum Arthropoda; class Insecta; order Hemiptera; family Aphididae; genus Aphis; species Aphis gossypii. The sequence goes on from NW_026083273.1 coordinate 11,429, forward strand.
CTGTAGTTATAGAAATTAGAATATTTTAAACATTGTAACAATCAATCTGAAGAATTGTGAATGCCTAAACAATATATAACAATATGAATTAATATACCTATATAACAATGTTGGTTAATACATTTTAAAGAATATAAGTAAAAAGATAATCAGCAACAGAGCATAAAAAACATTTTTGATTTAAAATAATAGAATGACAATGTATCTAATGTTTAAGTAGTTGGACAAACTTATGCTAAGGTCATTATATAAGTAAGAGGGTTAATTTTAATTAATTAATCTTAATAAATAGATTGAATGTGTTAGTGTGTTATTACTTATTTGTAACATGTAACTGTAAAGTATTATATTATTTATATTGTAAGAATAGGAAATTATTAACTTTATAAGTATAATGATATATAAGCTGTTTATGTACAAAATAAATACCTAAATAATTATGTTGAAATTTTTTTTATAAAATGTAGTATTTGGGTCTATAGTTATGTCAATGAGTAAAAACTTAAATGTAGTACTTCCTAGTCGAAAAAATGATTAATTAGTATAGTTCACATGCTATGAATAAATATTTTAAATCTAATAAGTATTAAGGTGTATTACAAACATTTCATCTAAGAACTTACTATAAAGGTAAAAATTAAAAAATATAAGTTTTACTTACGTTAATGCTGAACAAAGAACCAAGTTCCAAGTTCCAAATAGGAGCGACAAACGTAATGACTTAATTATTAATTATTATAGGCGGCTATTGGCGGGTTATTTTACTATTTGAAATTTTAACGGACGGATAAATAATGTATCTGGTTCTAGGGACCAGGCTGAGGAATTCTAATACTCAAAAATCGTAGTGGAACTGTTTACAAAGTCGGATAGTTGGTAATAATTTGAATTTTTGTATTTTGAGGTAACCTATAATTCCTTATCGCTGGGCCGAACTGTACCCATCCCTCAGCTCAAATACCTACGGTTCGGACAAAATTTGTGTCGTCTAAATTACGGTTCGGCTAAAATACTGTCGGTTCAAATACGTTTCGGCTAAAATACTGTCGGCTCAAATACGGTTCGGACGAAATTTATGTCGGCTAAATTACGGTTCGGCTAAAATACTGTCGGCTCAAATACGGTTCGGCTAAAATACAGTTCGGACATATTATTGATCGGTTAATTTACGGTTCTGATAATATAAGGGTCGGATGATATATTTTTCGGCAAAATTACGGTTCGATTAAAATATTTTCGGCTTTATTACGCGCTCCTTATCTATTATGTGCTTTTCTCCTTCTTCTTTTTTTTTTGCTGCATTTATCATCAAGCTTTTTATGTATTAATTAATGGTTTTCACAGGTAAAGTAATCAATTATTTATTATTTTTTAGTTCTTAAATAATAATCATTTACTATTTATGTTAATTGCTATTCATGTTTTATTGAAAAAAACAAAAGCTGGATAATCTACATACACATATGTGCAGTTATGAAAATCTTAAGGTAAATTAATTTTAGTCGGGACATTGGGGGGAGGGAATCCCCCCCTCGTAGATCCGCTCTATTTTTATATAGCCTGGTGGAATTTCAAAATGGCACACCCAAAAAAAAAACTGAAATGACGCCCCTGCTTTTGTCAATACTGCAATAAAAGACAATTGGGGTTAATTATATATAAATACAAAATTATAAAAGTCTACAATATGTGTACATACTACATAGGCAGATATAAACATAATAATTTAATACGAGATTTACAAATTTTAACTTTGCTAAATTAAAAATATAATTAATAATTACATATTAACGACATACCTATTAATACAGTTCATATAGTACTAAAAAATCTCATATCTCTAAATATATGTAAGAGTATAAAATTGAAAAATATGATATGGTTTTGATTAAAATAATTATTATAGGTAATTCTTTTATTATAGCCACAAATTAAAATATATTATATTATAAATAATAGCCTATATAGCTAACCTACATTATATATAAAACATACCTGATATCATCTACTTGTAAGCAATTTACATCATATTATAATTTATTACATAATATAATACTAAACATTGATTAGTGTTACCAAAAAATAGATTTTACTGAATTAATACAAATATTATAATATCTATTGAATTTACCTAACCGTTAGTGTAAAATATTTTCTACTTTATTAAATCATTTAATTTAAGACTCACCCAACTTAAAATATAATTAATAATTATTATAACTATGACAACAACAGTCAACCGCAACAACAACAATAATAATATATTGTATTATAATTTATTGTAATTAAATACTTGCTAATAATTAAATAAAAAATTTAAGTAGGTATATAATATATATATATTATATGCACTTTTATATATATTTTATGTAAAACCGCGGCATTTGATAATAATTATTATCAAATCAAGAATAATCCAATCAGTGTGATAACATAACAATCATTATTAATACTATTATTACTTATTTTTAATAATTAATACCATTGAGTATAGATAGTATAGAGAAACCATCTATAGCTGAAATATGTGAAATATGTAGAAAATGGATTTTCAATTCAGGTAAGTTAAATACATTTTAATTGAAAGAATTAAGATGAATGTAATATAAATAAGTTATTATTTTTATAGGAAACATGGCATTAGATAATTTATCGCCGAAAAAAATTAAAAATAGGTATCTGTGTGAAGATCATTTTAATGCACATGATTTCACCAGACCAGATCATAACAGGCTTATGTCTGTAGCCATTCCTGTAAAGTTTAATACAAATAGTAAGTTTATTATAACCCAATTAAAATTATATGTACCTAAATGAATATAATATAAAGAAGTTTTTATAATAATTATACTTATTATTTAAAAAATATCCAGACAATGAAGTTATATCAAATGTATCACAAAATATAGACTTTCTGACACCAGTTAAAAGGAGAATTTCATTTAATAAATCAGGTAAATAATATATATATAGCATACACATTTATCATCATTATTATTTTTCATATGTACTTAAACAGACTTAGATTCTGTTGTAATTATTCAGACAAGAATAAATACGTAGACTTAAAATTAAATATAATTTGTCAATTAGCCATCTCTAAATAATGCATTATTACTTATAATTTATTACAAAAATTTAAAAATTAAAACAATTACTTGTCATTACATATTATCATCATAAATATAAATTACATTCTTGTTATTTGTAGAAGAATCACATAAATGTATTACAAAAGAGTCCTTTTGGTAATAAAATAATACAGGACTTTTCACCAAAAGAACTGAATTAATTATTCAAATAAACTTATGAAAATGTAAGGAGACCATATCAATGAAATTATTTATGAGAATATGATCAAACATATAATTTTGAAACTGTTTCGCCAAGTACAAGAGAAATATGTGTCACATTGACACAACTGCCAAGTCCAATAAAAACCAAAAAAAGTATAAAATATGAAAAACTTCTAGAAACTATTATGAAACAAAAAAAACTATTGGCACAGAAGCGTCTTAAAATATCACGTCTAATAAAACAAATGCCATTTCCAAAAAAAACAAAAAAAATTGGATCCAAGTACTTTGATCACTAACTCTGTATTTAACTCAAAAAATTCAAAAGCACTTGTCACTATGCAGCTTTTGCATAACAAAAAAAAGCCATGGACACAAGCTGAGAAAAATGTTGCTACATCTATATACTTTAAATCCCCATCAACATACAGGTTTTATGAGAAGAAACAAGATAGTTTCTACCCGGTGTGACTTCTATACAGAGATGGCTTAAATCTTTGATGTATTTGCCAGGTTTTGTAACAGAATATAATTCTCAATTGACATTAATGTCAAAAGTAATGACTGAACAAGAAAAAAAATGTGTATTGTTAATTGATGAAATGTCAATAAAAGCGTGTCTTGAATATAATAAATCATTAGATTTCATTGAGGGCTATGAAGATCTAGGGCATTTGGGTCGATCAGAAAAGTCTGCAAAACTTGTTCTTGTTGTAATGATCCGTGGACTTCATAACAAATGGAAACTACCTTTTGCTTACTTCATAAGTAGTACTGGAGTCACAGGTGATCAAATGGCCAACATTGCAAGAAACTATGTGAAATTGGATTTTCACCAAGTATAATTACGTGTGATCAAGGTACAAGTAACCGCAAAATGTTTTCCATGCTTGGAGGGACTCCTGAAAATCCGTATACAGTAATTAACTCTAAAAAAATTTTCTTAATGTATGATATTCCTCATTTGATGAAAAGCATTAGAAATAATCTGCTTACAGGAAATATAATACTCACAACAAATGAAGGGGAGAAAAAAATATGTTTCAATGATTTCCGTGAAACATATAAAATTGACTCATGTAGCAAAACGACAAGAGCAATGTGTAAAATTGATCAACGGCATTTGTATCCGAATCCATGGCAGAAAATGAGTTGTAAACTAGCATTACAAGTTTTCAGCAACACCGTCAGTGCAGCAATTAAAACTGCCATTGAAACCGGTGAATTAATTTCTTCCACAGCACAAGACACAGCAATTTTTTTCCTTCAGTTAAACAATCTTTTTGATGTTCTGAATAGCAAAAATGTATACGATAAAAACCCATACAAAAAACCGCTAAGTGAAAGAAATTTAAAGGGCTTATCAATTATTTATGAAGCATTGGAAATGTTTAAAAATATTAAAAAACAATGTTTCAAAAATCAGTCAAATACCAAAAAAATATTCCACCATGGTTCACTGGGTTTGTTTGGTCTTTGAATGCAGTTTTGCAACTTTATGAACATGAAAAAAGTACAAATCCATCACCAACAAAATTCTTCCTTCTGACAAATAGACTTTGTCAAGATGCACTTGAAAATTTATTTTCAATTTTCAAACACGCTGTGGGTACAATAGAAATCCAACTAGCAATCATTCAGATGTGGTTTTGCAAGTATTTGTTCCTTTTGTCTTTTAAATTGTGCATCTGAAAAATCAAATTGTGAGGACGATGAGACAATTTTTAACACCAGAAATATTAACTGACTTACTCATTGATGATACACCAAAAGATAAAGATGTGGACGTACCAAAAACTACTTTCATAGCCTCTTCTAGTGAAGGCTATGACTCTTCTAGTGATTCAGAAGATACGTCATATGATTGTACGGAAAATAATCACTACCAATGTCTTCTTTGTCATTAGAAAAATGTTCCTAAGAATATTACGCAGGGTATTTAGGTATGAAATGTTTCAAAAAATTCCAATGTAATGAATGTTATTACATTTAATCATAACAGTACAAATAAAAGCCTCGTAGATAAAGATCAATTGTTTATACTACACAAAACATTTGATCATATTGAATGGACATCTATAATATGGGTTTAAAAAGCACCTACTAAAGAATTAGTAGATTTGTATATGAAAGTCTGAAGGTATTTCAAAATAACTATGAAAATATAAATGGAAAAAAATTTGGTATCTTCATTAATAAACATGGCTGAAAAAAAATAAAAAACAGTTTATTAAAAATATATGTCAAAAAAAAAAATTTATATTAAATAATTTATTTTCTATTCGAATCTATAAAGAATGCAAATGGTCTATGGATAATGTTAAAAATATAAATAAGGAAAACAAAACTCTAAATAAGTATACTTCAACATAAATAGGATTTTTGATTATTGTTGTTTCATAAATTTAATATTGAATTGGTACGTACCTAATAATATTTGTATTTGCTTAATATATTATTAAGTGCTTAATATATATTATTATTATCTTTGTTATTATTATAATTATTTTTGTTATTCAGTTTATACTGTTATTCTTATTCTTTATATGTCATGTACAAATTTAATTTGCATTAATTTTAATTTATTAAATGAACAAATATTATGATGTACCTAATATTAAATATTTTTAAATCTTAAAGTTTAAAATGTGTTAATTCTATTAAATTATTTTACTTTATAATTTATTATCAAATTTTACAGATTTATAATTTATAATTTATTTAATCACCTATGTATTATAATCACTTAAATTTAAAATGTTGATTTTTTGAATGTAAATTTTATTATATTATCTAAAATCTTAATAATTAATTAAAATTCAAATTAATACCTACCAATAATAAATAATTGTTTAAACTTCAAAAATAAAGATAAAATAATGATGTATGAAATTTGTGTAGATCTATACTTGTACATTTTAAGGAAATAACAGGAAATATGGTTAAAAATAACACCATACATATTTTAGATTAGGTACATGCTACAATTTCAATAGTTTTCATTTGGTTATGAATGTTATGATAACTTCTTACAAAAAATTGAGAATTTAAATTTGTATTTATTTGAATTTAACTAAGAAATCATTATTTCTTAGTATGTAACATTTAATAGAAACGTAAACAATTTATGATGACATAATATTTTAATTTATTACAATAATAAATACTTAGGGCTTACCTATCTACAAAGTTTTCATTGAAAATATTTCAGTATTTCACACGCAGACAGATACTCCGATAGAGCTCGGAGACGATTCTCCACTCGCCCGCCAGTGACACACACTACACAGCCCATGCGCTGCAGCCTGCAAGGTTAAACCTTGCAAAGGAAATACCTATATTCTGTATACATGAAATTCTTGATAACATCATTGATTATAAATACAAGTGTACTTTATAAATATTATAATCAATGATAATATCATTAATCATTATTCATTATTATGTATTTATGTTTGGTTAAGCAAGAGGCAGTGGCGGATTTAAGGGTTCAAAGAAAGTCGGTAAATCAATAAGAGTGCCCTCGTACAAATGTATCAGTAATAATATTTACCCCAATTTTACAAAACCGTTCGCTTCGTTCGCGAGAAATAATAACCAACCAAAATTGTATAGTAACACATAATCTTCTAATTAAAAAAAAGTTTTTATTTATTTTAACAAATAAAATAAAATTAAAAGTAGGTATTTTAATTCCTGTGTAGAATGTGGATAATAATTGAAATATAGTTTGACAAAAAACCATTAAAATATAATAAAAATATGAAGCAATAAACTTGATGGTAAGAACATTATCTGTGTTTTGTTGTAAATTTTTTTTAAGATAATTCATTTTTAAGTGAGTACTGAGTTATGTGTGTATAATAAATTAAAATTAAAAATGCTCATAACTCACTTAAAAACTAATTATCGTAAAAAAAACTTCCAACAAGACACAGATAATGTTCTAACCATCAAGTGTATAATAGATCGATCCCTCTAATTTTTAAGCTAACAGCATAAAACTTGAATTTCTGAGCGTAAATTTGTATGTCACGCGTTTGTAAGATGGAGACAACACACACTTATGAGGATCCTATTGTCAAATATTTTGAAATTTGTATCATGTATAGAAAATGATAATATAAACATTTGATGAAAATTTCAAGTATCTTCAGTTATAATATTACTTAATAGTTTTTTGTCGTTTTTGAATAACAACAAAAGAAAAAAATCGGTGTATGAAATTTGGTTAATTTAAGGCCTTACGGGTATAATATCCAATGTCTAACTTCAAACGCTCGTAAAAAATTAATTGAGTTCCGATAAACCATTTTTTTTTAATGTGAAAAACTCTTAGGGGAGTCTTGTATGAAAATTTCATATCTTAGATATAAATAGGAAATTTTTTATGAAATTCTAACTCAAAATAATATGCCAATTTACGTGTTTTTGATGAATTTTGTAAAAATTTTGACTTAAGACGCTCATAAAAAATGATAGTGGATTTACGGAATTTTTTTTTAATTTCTACTTACATCAACGTATGAGGAACGTTGTAATACATTTTCAATTTTTTTGACAACCAAAATTTTGTTTCACCAATAGGTAGGTAATAAAAAAAAATAATAATACTTGACATTTTCTTATGCCTTTATAAATAGCTCAAAAAAAGTCCCCAATTTTGAAAATGTAGGGTAGTAACATAAAATATATTCAGTAAAAATTTCATCTATATTCGGTTATTTTTTTCAAAAACTGATTTTGCGTAAATTCCTCAGTGTTTTCGTAAAAATCAAAAATGTACAAATTATTTATTATTTATTTTAAATTATATTCAAACGTACCAATAGTAAAATTAATCGTAGAAAGTAAAAAAAAATATATAAACTATTCAGCTTGTATTAGGTATATAGTATTCAGGGTTAAGTTATTTAAAGTTGAAAATAATGTAAATATTCGTTTACGGTTATTCATAAATAACAATATAATATAATATTATCTAATGGCTAATAATATATTAAATATTTAAGAAAATGTCAATATAAGTATTTGTAGAACATTTGAAGTCGACGAGTATTCATTGTATTTTTAACTGACGTTGAAATCTAAATGAAATACATTTTGTTTATTTCATCAAATATATATGATTTACTTTACAATTAATAAAGACAATATAACGAAAATAATATGATCCATTATAAGTATCCAGAAGATACTTTCGGTTATTAGGTCTAGGTGTATAGCAACTATTTATAAATGATTAAATCATGAAACATGAGAGAAATATCGACAATATGATTTATGATCAACTAGGTAAATTATTAATTAAATATATACGAATATTCGACTTTATACGAGTGTTAAGATTGTGTCCGTGCAATATTATGTTCTTTGACGCTTGATCGGAGCCCGAAGAACGGTGGTCACCAACGGGCAACGATATCGTAGCATAAAGGACGACACATGCGGCCGCCGAGATATTGAGAATTGGGATGCAAATTGCAAGATTTACGACGCACAGATCACTGGGTGGACGGGTGGGGTGGACGGGCGATCGCAGCCAGCGCTTGCCGCAAATCGGAAAATAAAATAATATGTCCATTAATTCATACATTTAGGTTGTAAATGGCAACGTTAATTTATGACCAAATTAGGCAACGTTGTATCGCAAAGTATATTATGGTGATGAAACGTAAATTACGTAGAGGTGTCAACTGCACAATATTACACAATTTCAATTACATTTTATTATATTATTATAGTCTATAATATATTTTAATTATAATTTTTTTTATATTTTCATTAAAACACGCGCGCGCTCTATTGACAGTTCTGGTGAACTAATTCAATACGTATCATAATATAGGCAAGATGGTCTCTCTATACTATCTATACTCAATGTTAATACTATTAATAAAACCACGGTAAATTTGAATCGGAAAATCAGGGAGGAACAAATCTACTTTACCGGACACCCTGTTTTTTTCAATTTTATTTTCTCCAAAATAAGTGTTTTTTCATTGTTGCGCCGGAATAGTTCTTACACGTTTTTTAGCAGTGGACTACTCCGACTCGCATACCTAGTTTCGAAAGGGTGACCAGAAATGTTATATATGTGTGAATTATAATAACCAACAATTTGTTATTAATGAACGTTGCGCAAATGCGTTTTATAATAATAAGGGCTACATACAATCAAAGAATAATACAAACAATAATAAATAGTATACGGGCGCCCAAAAGGTAATAAAAATATAGAATAATGATTATATGAACAAATAATAATAATATTATGATCCGTTGATCAATACGTAAACAAATGATATGTGATAATACAAATAATGATGATAATGGAAATTGATCACCCAGTGTTGATAATCGATCGGAACTGGTACGAGCTGCAGTGTCGCCAACAGGAATCGACCGAAAACGGAAATCCCGCGCCGAGAGCTTTCGCGTTGACGTATACGGCGATATGCGCACTTTCGAATAGTGTAAAGTACTATGGCACACGGTAGTCTCGACACGTATATGACACTATCGGAATGGACACTCACGCCACACGACCGACACGCAACGCAATATATATAACGGCACCGTAAACCGCCGAATCGCTGCGAATGCGAAAGGAGCCAAAACGTCGACACACGCGCGCAAGAGTGCAAAAGAATGGGCTAATAACGTTCTGAAATAACGAATAACCAATACAATGGTAACGACACGTAGACGTACGAAATAGCGATCGACTGGTACGTGTCGGATAATTTTCTCACTTGCACGCAAAAACGGTCGTCGCGTGTATTCACGTACACTAATGCATAAAACCGGCCTAATCGGCGGATGCGAAATTGCTAACCCGAGAGCAACCCGTAGACTGGTTGGGCATGTGTGAGGTATTATGTCGCAAAGGTCAAAGCCATATCAGCGATTACGACGACGACAGTGACGAAGGTCGTCGAGGCTTTTGTCGTGATCTAGCTGGACTTTGACCCGGATAATCTCTCGGCGCGAGAATATGTGGCGCGAAGTACCCACTGTGCAAAATGCAGTACTATGAACATCCTAGGGATATGTATTGAGGATATGCGATGTTATTAACTAATGCAAATTGATGTTGTAAAGATGTTCGTGGGATTGCTAATGCCAGGTTGAGCGACTTTTTAAAAAGTAATTTATAAGTAGTTATATTTTAACGTTTATACGACTGCCTTATGCGACGTATGTGAGATGTTTAATATAAATTCTGGAAGAAGTTATATTTTAACGTTTATACAACTGCCTTATGCGACGTATGTGAGATGTTTAATATAACTTCAATAATATGTTTTTTTTAAACATCTATATCATGTAAGTCTTAACAACTATTTAACATTATTTAGTGACAATTTTTGCCAGTAAAATACTGATCAACTGTAAAAAGTTTAGTCAAAAACATAGCAAGGATGTTATGAATATTAGAGGAATATATAGCGGATTTATAATATATATATATAATAATTACAAATAAATATAGAACAAAATTAATAAATAACCAACTAATTTTTATTAAAATAATAAATATTTCAATTAAATAATTATAAAAAGACAGTAAAATAAAATACATAATATAAAAAAAAAAAAAAAATTATAAAAAACTTAACTTGTGTAATTATTATGTATATTACACAACATAAATAATGTATACATCATACAAGTAAAAATAAAAATTGTTAACTTTATAAAATTGAATATAAAAAAAAAAATACAACAAATTATTTTTTGATATATAACAATTAAGAATATAATAATAATAATAAATGTTATGATTGAATAGTATATATGGTAGTATTCTTTATAATATCCAACAAATGGCATAATATTGTATAAATATAAATGCACCTAACAAGTAACAAATAAGAAAATATTTATTAAATACAGATAAATCGTATTTAAATTAAATTATTAATATATATTTAAATCATATTATTTCATTATGACTTAGAGTCATTACAACAGCTTTTTCAGTTGTCAAAGGCACAAAAAAACATTTATATTTATATCATTAACACTGATACGTATCAAATTGGATGACTGGGACTTAATATCAACTATAACAGAGCCAATTAAATGTGATTCTAACGGACATCAAAAAAAATTAAGGATTAAAAGTTAATACATTTAAAAAAATTCTTCCATTTTGACATTTAAAAATATTTTTAACCATTGCAATTTCATTAGTAATCAACATAATATAATTATTTTTAGAAACACTAATAGAAATAATATAGTTTGTATTACTAAGTTTTATATTTTGAAAAAAAGTAAACTCATTGTTTGTATTTGAAATTATGCTATCTACATCATCACATTGATTACTTAATATATGAGTTTCAGCAAAATGTATGTTTTTATCATGATGGTCATTAAACAAGATATTAAATTTTTCTTGAATTCTATTAGCAGCTTCTTGCAAAGGAAAACGTGAATGTGAAATACTTTTTTTTATAATTCCCAAGTAATTTTCAAATTTAAAAGCGCTAAAATTATCTAAACATCCGTGTGTCTTAACGTAAAATGGCAGGTGAATCAGACTATGAATATTGTGAGTGATAAAATGCGAACCATAATGAGTAATAAATTCTGTTACAAAATCAATTAGTAAATTATATGCAACTTCATTTTTATCTTTACATAGAACATATGAATCTTTACATAAATTTTTATGGCACAATGCAGTTTAATGAAATGTAAATAAAATATTTTTCCCAGTCTTCCTTTTAGTACAATCGGACCGGTATATAATAAAAAAGTTCTAAATTCGGTTGCCTTCCAATGTTCTATATCATTTAAGGATCTGGGAAGTCTAACAAATTCAGATGGAACATACTGTTTTAAATTGTTTAACTCTATGTCTGCAAAATCACATTTTTCTTTAGGGATTCTAACTGATTGTTTACCTCGTATCCAAAATTTTAATAAACGTTTCATAGTTCCAAGACAAACTGCATGCATAGTCAATAGGTACTGCCTTTATCATATCAATTGGCAAACGTTCTAAAGGGGTATTTCCTTTATGATATTCATCATCACTTCTTATTCTAAAACTATTATCAGTACGCAATATCCCAAAATGAAATTCTATGGTCTCTATATTCACCCTCTACTGTGCACGTATTACACCCTACACGGGAATTATGCCCTTTAACGTTAAGTAAAAATGCCTTAGCAGGAGAATCACATATTACTTGCTTCATACATATACTCATTATCCTATCATCAATTGTAATCCCATTATTAATAAGTTCTAACAATTCATTTATAAATAAATTTAAAAATTCCTCTATAGAATCTGGCTTTTTATGAGTACTATAGTATAAACCTACTGTAAAGACTAGTTTAGATAGAGGCACGTTTATTATCGAACAAAGAATTGGCCAAAATTGCTGTCTTGAACTGTTCGCTAAAGGCAAACCATCAATGTTAAAACTTAAAAATATTTCATTTACATTTTTTAATGAGCTTTTATTAAAATTTAATATAATCAATAACATTTTTTTTAAGCCTAAATGAATATATGTCCCTGGGTTTATACTAATTATATCATGAGATCTTGGAGTATGCATCAATGTCCGAACATCTAATGGTAAATCTAATCCCTCAGATCTTAAAATTTTCAATAAACTGTTCACACTATTTTTCGAAACATTGTAATCGAGAACCCACTGTTGAAGTTTATCTTTGATTTTAGGATTATCATTATATGAATAAACATGTGGATTTAATGTATTAGCTGTATTGAATTCTAATCTTAAATCATGTATTGAATTAATTACATCATTATCATATATTTTAGATATAGGCTGTTGTTCTTTATTTAAGTTTTCATTTACTTTAACAGAAGCTATTTCAATGGTGTTTATAGTGTTAGCAGAATTTGAACAATTATTTGATGATACACTACATACCTCCTCAACTTGGGGGGTTACTTCTGGTGTTTTTATAATAGAAAATTGACGTTTGAAATGTCGAAGGGACATATTTTCAATTGTTTTGCGTTTTCGACGTGGAATCTATAATAACAAAAATATTATAAATTATTTAACTATATAGAACTGTAACTAACAATTTTTTTTTTGTTCATAAACATTTCATATTATTATTTAGAGCATGAGAATTGTTATATGAATAATGTAATATTTAATAGAAAATATTAATTACATATTAATTATATTTCTATCAGTAGCAACGTAGTTTTACTAAAAATCAATATTTTTTATATTGTAATAGATTTAACAATGAATGTAAGTAATTCTTGACTGTCTGAAAATGACAACCCTAAATTATATACATTCAATTTTTCGAAACACCCAAACATACTTTTCTTACATTATATACATTATCTTAGCATAGGTTACAAGATGTCTTAGGGACTATAAAATATATTCATAGTTAAGAATTTAAAAAATATGTTGTGGCCACAAAGTTGAAAATTGCATAGCAAAAAGCTTGTTATTACTATATATCATAAGTTATAATACATATTACCTGTAGTAGTTTCTTTTTTAAAACGCTGAGCCCCATGTCTGAACCAATCTTTTACATAAATTTCAAATATGTTTTCATCATTTGGTAAAGTTCATGTGAAATTTCTAAAAAAAAATACATAGCTAATGTAGTAATATAATAAAATAAATATTAACTATATAGGTAATTAACTAAGTATTGTATATTAAATACCTACTTTTCATGATTTTTATAATTTGGTGGTCGACAAGGCGATGGTTTTTTTTTTGTCCTGTCCAAGAACAAAGTGTGGCCAATTTATTGGAAAATAATTTGTTGAGTACTCTTTTAACAAAATGTTTTGTACCAGAGCCACCAATAGATTTAATTAAATTAGTCTGGAAAATAAATACATAATAGTTGTAATATGGGTGTTGTATAAAATAATTATTGACATTTAGTTACCAATTTAGTAGAGTTTTCGTCAGTTTTTAAAAATTCATCAAAATTTATAATAGACTCTACATCGTTCAAAGGAAATAATCCCAAAAAATTTGTATCTAATGTAGGTTGTACACTTGAATTTGGATTTATTTTTATATAGTCCATAATAGCATCTAATTTTTTATCAAGTCTTGTAAAGTAAATGTCTGTTGTATGAAGTATTTGATCCATTTTATTTTTTAGAAATTCCAATTCAAAACTGCCCAACTCTAAACAAATATTTATATTTATTGTATTTGAGGGTTAAGATAAAATGTAAATATTATAGACGTTAAATTTAATAATTAACAAAAAAATATTCTTAGAGAAATCTATATATATTTATATATTACCGGATGTAAGATTTAATTCACAAATATTATTGTTTGTTGTACTTGTACCTTTAATTGCAAAAAATAAATATAGAAAAATAAATAATAATTACAGCAGTAATAAAATTAAATGTTTTACCAGAAATGTTTTTTAATTTCATTAAATTTGCTTCTTCAGTTACTTGTTTATCTTAAAAAAAATTATAAATAATTTGTCATCATTAATTTGAAGAGATTCAAGTTAATGTATGTGTTTTTAGATTACCTGCAGGTGTCATATGATTAAAATCATCATCAATAAATATAGAAGAAATGTCATCAAGCTGCATTGTGGGATTTGAATTTAAAACAGCTAAAAAGATTATGGGCAATTACATTTTAACAATTCATACTACATATTAAAAACTGCAAGTTCTAAGTTCAACTACTGAACATAAATTTATATTTGTATTACTAAATAATTGAATAATATAGGGTTCTTACAACGTAAACTATTATTATAACTAGTCCCAACAAAATCTGCAGTGTTCAAATCAATTAATGTATTCATAGCAGCTATATGGATGTAAAATATAAATTAATTTTTAATATTAATATATAATATTGCTATGCTTAAAGAATAATTCAAAAATATTGAAAAAAAAACTGAATTTTACTTACAGGATACAATGCAAGCAGTATTATTATTATCTGGAACAGAATCTGGAATATTTTGTTTAAATTTTTTACTTGGTTCATAAGTTGATTGTTTTCTTTTAATAGTTAAAACTTCTTCATCATCACTACTGGAACCTAAAGAATTAAAATAATATCAAAAGTAATTATTTAAAATATATTAAAGTAGGTATAGTAACTATATAAGCAGTATATCTGCCTGATATTATAATATCTTAACGAACAAAATTATTGAAAGTTATCTATAGGTACTAAAGTATAGAACTTCTAAAATTAATTTTAAATAGTTTCAAATTTAACATAGCAGTTTTATAATATAATACTAACTAGCATTATAATTTTCTTCTTGAGGATTTTTGGGTTCTTCTGGTTCAGAATCACTTTGTGACTCACCGCCTGATGATATAAATAATTTGATTTCCTTTGCGGCAGCTGCTTCGTACGAATCTAAATATAGTATAGGTGAAAAATATAAAAAAATAATTTATAATTTATAATATTCCCTATTAGTATTGTGATATTGTGCTAATTTTATAAATTACCAAATTCTTCAATTAGTTTGACAGGATGGGTGGTCCATTTAGAGGAAGGTTTACCGCCTTTCATTATTGACATAGCCGTAACACGCCAAGCATTAGGCCATGAACAGTTCAAACATCCTTCTTTGGAATTTTTTAACCAACTGACAGGTATCACAGAATATGTATTTTCTTTTTCAAACAACCCTATTATATACTAATAAATTCATCCAATAAATAATAACAATTTTAGGTACCTAAATAAATAGGTACCGATTATAAATTATTACATATAAGTAGGTAGTAAGTACCTACGCTTACTGATAGAAATATGCCTAGGTAATTAATTCCTGATATCAAACACTATTTATTAATAATTAATATATATTATAAAGTATAAGTATTACCTTTGTTTGATTGTTAATTTGATCCATTATTGTGGTCGTCAAATATATGGTGAACAACGGGGCTGTGTACTCGATTTTCAGTCTTCACCACGGTCCGAAACAATAGTAAAATATATAGGTAATGCACAGAACTGCAGTAGAACACGTGGGTGTATTATGTATAAGTACAGCAGTGTAATACAAAATTTTGCAACGGCAAAAAAACTACTGCTGGATAATTGTGTACCAATATAGTCTGTACAACTGTGTACGTGTACTTTAACGGCATAAATTCAGAAAAAATATATAAAATATTATATTTTAATTTTGTAGAACCGCGCGTTTATGACTAAACGAACGACGAACTGTAAATGAGTCAATGACGTGTATTATTCCGATTTCAACCCATATAATAATATAATAATCGTAGCCGTGGTTTTTCCCGATAGGATATGTATATAAATAAATTATTAATTAATCACAATGCAATAGTTAACTGCGCGATACTATATTTATATATATATTATATATATTATAATAATCTCTATGAACATAGCATTATACATCTATACAATGTTAAATTTGTTTGCTATTGAAACCAGTATAGTACATCTTAAAAAGATGTTTGACAGATGTTATTAAATTAAATTATAACCGACAGTAAAAAAATTAACTTCTATATGATGTCTACGTACAACATCCCAAGTACAGTCACTAATAAACATCTAATACCTGTTAATTTTAAGATCACTTTAAAATGTTTGTAGTGAACGTTAGTTGTATATTATTCAGATGTTATTTTTTTAAAGTTAAATTCAATATTTCTTTAACATCCTTATCATATCAAATAGTTGTTTTATAAAGATGTCCTATTTAAGGACATCAATATGATGTTTTGGTTAATCTATGGTACAGTGGGTATGCAGTTCAAACATTCATGCTGAATTCAAAACTGTTTGAAAAAATTTGCGGAAATTTACCGTTCAAAAGTTATGGCAATTCGAAGTTATTTATATTACAAAACATGCTAAATAATTAACTTTCATTCAAATTTCAAATTACAAGTTGTAGCGCAGTGGAAAATACAGGATCAGTGACCAAGAACACTCTAAAGCTCAATCCCCGAAGAATGAAAAATATTTTTTGCAATTTTTTTTTTTTTACGGACGATAAAAACGAATATCCCTCGATTGTTATGCAAAGCCCCAAAATAGGTCACAGGTAGTAAAAATGCATTTAAATTGCACCGTATCACCGAGCGTGTTCCCCTTGCTCGCTGCGCTCGCTCGGACAATTAAAAACAAAAATATCCCTCGATTTGTTATGCAAAACACCAAAAATAGGTCAAAGGGTAGTAAAAAATGCATTTAAATTGCACCGTATCACCGAGCGTGGTCACTCGCTCGCTGCGCTCGCTCGGACGGTTAAAAATAAAAATATCCCTCGATTTGTTATGCAAAGCACCAAAAATAGGTCAAAGGGTAGTAAAAAATGCATTCAAATTGCACCGTATCACGGAGCGTGGTCACTCGTTCCCTGCGCTCGCTCGGCCGATTAAAATTGAATTGTCATGTAGAAATTGTAAGATTGAAAGGGGGAAGTCGTAAAATCGCATAGGTATATATGACACGTAAAATAGTAGATTAAAAAGGTTCTTTATCTGCTATTTTATCGTAAGTAATAAGTACGATTTGAGTATAGGCGAAATAGTCAAACAGTTGTTTACAACAAACTGTAGTGACTTAACTTGTGACAGTAGTAATATTTTGCGATGGCTATTAATTTATTTGATTTTAAAGAGTGGAGTTCCATGGATAATGGACTCTTTTTAATAAATAAATTAATAGAATTTAATGTACTTCCTGCCTCACGAAAATGCCCGAGAGGCCATGTTATGAAAATCGTAAAAGACAATAGCGTTATTGATAATTTTAAATGGATGTGTCGTGACAAAATAAGAGAAAGAAACCAAAAATCAAAACCTTGTAATTACAGGTAAGTTGTGTAAGAATAATTGTTTGATTAATTATTATTAATTATCATTAATTTAATTAAAAATAATTTTGCAGTGCGTCATTACGTAAAGACACTTTTTTCTATAAGTCACACTTGTCACTTTTAAATATTTGTGGATTTGTGAATCTGTGGTCGATGAACTGTCCTTCCCTAGTTATTCAAAAACAGCTTCGTTTAGCAAATCAAACCGTGGTAGATTGGAGTTCGTTCTGCAGGGAAGTGGTATTCGATCATATGATTAAAAAAAAAACACAATTAGGAGGCATCGGAAAAGTCGTCGAAATAGACGAATCCAAATTTGGACGCCGTAAATACCATCGAGGACACCGAGTAGAAGGACAGTGGGTATTTGGCGGTTATGAACGGGGAAGCGGAGACTGTTTCCTAATTCCCGTGGAAGACCGAAGCGCTGAAACTTTGGTCCGCATAATCGAAGAATGGATAAAACCAGGCACAACGATTATTTCCGATTGCTGGAAGGTACGTATTATTTAGCACTATAATATAGGGTGATCGGTCAAAATAAAATAAAATTAGAAAAATACGAAAAAATAAAGAAAACCGTCGCTGTCATATCGATTGGTATAACCGCTTATACAACCACGATTTTATCACATGTTTTCAAGATGACGCCATACCCGCATGTGTCGTTTCCGCTTTCACATGACAATACGACATAGTACATTTTCGTTGGTTTTTTCGATGTTTTACCTAAAAGTTTGATAATAGGTCAATTCACTCTAATATCAAAACTAAAAGTACCTACACTATTGAAACAAAAATTTACTATCGTACGTGTATGGTGACAATACATGCGGGTGCGACGTCTTCTTTACTATAACCATCAATCATCAATATCTGCAATAACCAAACAAAAATAAAAAAAATAAAGTTTTTAAAAATAAAAATTTTCAGGCCTATAGCAGATTAAATGAAAAGGGTTATAACCATCTTACAGTTAACCACAGTGTAAATTTTAAAGACCCTGAGACAGGCGCACACACCAACACAGTTGAGAGCACATGGCGCCATGCTAAAGTTACATTACCTAACTACAAAAGAAAAAAAGAATTCTACGGTGGGTACCTGGCAAAATATATGTTCATGAAAAAATGTCGAAATCATGAACTAGACCCTACCGTAGAATTTTTTAATGCTGCTGGGTCATTGTACAGCGTAGATCTTGAAGAAGATCTTGAGGTACAGGGTGAAGAACAACAACAGGAAGACGATGAAGAAAGCGAAGAGGACGAAGAACAATTACTATATAATTATACTAATTATGAGTGACTGTAATAAAAAATATAATTATCTTATTTATTTATTTATTTATTTACAAGTGTATTAGAAAAAATGCAATTAAAACTGGTAGTATATTATTTTTATGGCGCAGGGAATGCAAATAAAAACGCAATTAATAAATTATATTAAAAAATGCAAAAAATATTTCTCATTTTTCGGGGATCGAACTTTAAATGTACTTGGATATCGGTCCTGTGTTTTCCACTGCGCTACAACTTAGTATTTACAATTCGAATGAAAGTTAGTTATTTAGCATATTTTGTAATATTGATAACTTTGAATTGCCATAACTTTTGAACGGTAAATTTCCGCAAATTTTTTCAAACAGTTTTGAATTCAGCATGAAAAAGCACGTATTTTGGAGAAAAAAAAATTGAAAAAAACAGGGTGTCCGGTAAAGTAGATTTATACCATCAGGGAACAGCGGTCGTGTAGCAATGTACAGTATGTTAATATGCCACCGGGAGCGTGGCCGCCAAACTTCTAGTATCGCTAGCTGGACTATAATATAATACCTACGTACCCATATGTACAGACATTTTTAAATTTTAAAAATAAATATTAGTTATTAAGAATATTTTGTATTTTCCGACTTTTTGTTAAAAACTAAATAATGTGCTTAGACTTTTTGTCAAACTTTTTTTAAAGCGGACTTTTCTTCAGCGATTAATTTTAATTAATTGCTGTATTCATAAAATGTACAATGTACATTGTACATACACGCTACACAACTTGATAAAGGAAAAAAATTATTCTCATACATGAGCAAATTCTTGACATAGATACTAATATAATATATTATATATACACGAATCTATGATTGCAAAAGCGTCATATGAGACAATTATTTAAAACTTTTGAATAATTGATAAAAACTGTATAATATAAATATTTTTGAAAAATAAATTAATTTAAGAAAAAGTATTTATTAAAATATATCATACACCTACTAATAATACTACAACTATAAAGACGGTTTTTTTCACTCAAAAACACATGATATTACTATAATAGTTTATACATTTTTACTAACATCTTAATTTCAAAAAATATATGACTCGTGACTTTTCTAAAAACATCGACCCACAAATTGTTTTACTGAGCATAATATTCAGTTTAGCATTTGAAAATTATTGAAGCATAAACTTATGATAATTTGTGAAAAACTATAATTATAAATTATAAATAATTATAAATAATTTATCAATATATGAGACATGAGTAGATTTATGATGAAAAAAGTAATTTAAAAAAAAACATAATATGGAGACCAAATTATAATTATAATTTGAGTTTTGTGTAGTATTATCAAGCTTTAAATACCACGCAAAGTGATATTTACAATTAAGCAAGCTCCCCTACTATGGGCTATAATACTATTAAAACAGAAGAAGGTGGCCCGAACAATATACAAATAATAATATTAAATAAATTTCATTCAAAATCAAAGTATGGATCTAAAACATGATATATCTTTCGGATCACCTCCCGTAAACATACCATTGCACCTATAAAGTATGTGCCTACTAGGTATTAAAATTATAAACTTAAGTACCTAGTTACTCATCAGAAAAACAATGTATTTATAAGATATATAAATGTGTATGAAAACAAGTCTCTTTCACATCGATTGCTAAATACACATTAAATCAGATAATATATAATCGACGAGTTGGTGCCAATAACTATAGGTAGAAAGGAAGGTATAGAAAAAAATGTATTTTGATATTTTGTTGCGCGTGTTAGCAATTACTAAGATAACAATTACAATTTCGAAAGTCCAAAAGAAATGTATTTTGATATTTCGTCGCGCGTGTCGCCAATTACTTAATATGACAGTTGAAATTTCAAAAGGCCAAAACATTAGGTATAACAATGAAAAGTATCTATGACTTAGACCCACATCGAACAACATCGGTAGAAAACGGGTAAAATTATACGGTGAGTACAGGTAATAAATTACAATAATGATAATTAAAAAAAATAAATAAATAAAAAAATAATTGACAAGGATACTTCAGACATAGGTATATCAGTAGAGATAAACTTCCGATTTTGGCACACACGTTAAATTACGAAAATAATTAGACCATTCGACGGTGTACTTTCACAACACACTGACTACGCCTACACGGCTTTTAACACCAAAATTAAAGTAAGTACAATATTGATGTAACTTTATATTAATATTTTTATTTTTAACTGGATAAGTAATGTTAACACACAAACAATTAGAATTTCTTTAAATGCATAATATAATTTGCGATGTGTAAAAAATGTTTCATAAGATTAATTGCTGTCGTTAGTAATTCTTGAACAAATTTACATCGGAGTGACGTTTTATGAACCAGTTCAGGATTAAAATTATATTATAAATTATAGTACCTATTATATTGAAGTCATAAAAGAAAAAATAGTAGAGTAGGATTTATTAAAAATAATATTTGTTTGTGCGACATCGCCGTTGCTCCGCCGTATGGCGCGTCGGATGTCGAACGGTCGCGAAGTTGTACCCCGTCCCCCTCCCCCCGTCTATGTTCGCATATACGACGCGCTTCCAGCCGCGGGCTATCGCCGACCGCCGTCAACCAGTTCACCACGCACGTCCGTGCTTGGCCGGTCGATATTTTTTTCTTAGCACCCGCGCCACCGGTATCGTTGTAACGTCCGGATCCGTCCGTCAACCACGTTTTGGTTTTTTTTCTCTTACACGCCGTGTGCAGTGCGCGCGTGTTCACTCGTTTGAGTTGGTATAGTGCTCGGCCGTTTCGACCTCACGTGTGTGTCACCGTGTTTTTTTTTTTTTTTCGCTAACCGTCGCGCGTCGCCGTTAAAGTCGACCTCGAGGTCTCATCCGCCGTAGTGCGCGTTCGTACTTCTTTGTACCGAGTCGATCGACTGGCCGTGGGCGTCCTCCGTCACGTACGCGTGGATTATTACTACCGCGTTAAGGGGTTATATCATTCCCGCTTGCCGCTTCGTCGAGTACGTCTCCGTTCGTCGATCCACCGTGGTTCGCGATCGTCCGATTTGGGGTGTCCACGTGGTTTCTCACCGTGGGCGAAATTTTAAAACATGCTACGCCTGATCATTTAACCAATGATCTGCGCATGCGTGTGGACTTCTTATTTTTCAAGTCATGTGTCTGATATCACAATATATTATGCGCATTGCGCATACGTAATATTTATATTTGAAAATAATAATTATTTTAATATTTTATTTTAATCATAATAATAAATATATAAAAATTAATATTAAAATATAAATTTAAATAATTATATATTAAATAATTTTATAGCTGTGACCATGACGAAATCACTTATTTTATTTATTTTATTTTGTCATGGTTGTGACTATACTTTTTGTAACAACTAATTTATAACTTACTTAAATATCACAGATATATTATTTTATATAGGTATATTATACTCATATATATTACTAATTATTACTTATTAATTATATTAATTGAATGTCTAGATTATAATAATGTTAATTTATAGAATATAGATACATACTGAATTGAAAAAAAAAATTTGTTATTGAAATCTAAACCTACTAAAAGAAAGTATTTGAAAAATATTTGAGAATATTATTGTCTTAAAGTATTCAAATACATATTCTGAATACTTTAAAAAGTATTTTACCCAAGTCAGCAACATCCCTTTTTTAGTCTCAATTAATCCTAATAAACAGGTTTAAGGATATAGGATTGTTTATTATCAGTACTACAGAATATGTTTTATTTTTTTTTTTTAATTTCTGTTTAATATTTACATATTAATTCAAATTTCAATTAAACACTTGCTATTGAGATTAAACGAAAGGTTAAAAACTTGAATGTTTTACATTTATTGAAATTTTATCTAATTTTTTAAAATTATAGTTATACTACAAGAACTACTTTGCACTATGTGTGGCTCCTAATGACTTATTATTTTCTACACAATATGATAGTGAATGAGGTGTTTTTAATACTTTTGAAGGTAATTGTGTTGGATCAAATGGTTTTCTTTTAATTTGAGGTCTTGGTGTCATTTTCTGTACATATCCATGTTCCATAGTTCTTTTCCATTTTGGATTTCTTCCTGCTGCCAAATTCTTTCTACCACTTATTTCTGTTTTGCGTCTAGCTCTAGTAGTAGGTTGAACTCCTATTTGCTTAGTGCCCATTAATTTGGGTTTCTTTGAATTTGGATTTAATCCAGAATATTTTCCAAAAGTTTGCATAGCAGAATTTAGGCTCGCATGTGTACGGACATTTGTTTGAAAAGAATTAACAAAAGATTTCATTGATGGTAAAAAATATTCTTTGTCTGATTCAAAAGCTCGTTTCATTTTCTCAATAACTTCATTAAAATTTGTCATAGAATTTTCAAAATCTTCGGCAGGAGGTGTTTCTAGAAGATTTTTAGGTTGATTTTCTTCAATTAATTTTATACTTTTGCTTGTGTCTGTGTCTTGGTAACTTAATTGATTATTACTGTTCATTGTTGCTGTATTTATTTTATTTGTTTGGATTATATCCAGTTTATTTGTATTAGAATTTTCAATTTTTGATGGACCATACCATCCAGATTCAATGTCTGAAAAACCTGTAGCTATAATGTGAAGTTTTTTTCTTGTCTCTTCAGTTATAGGTAAGCAAATATTAAGATCAATATTTAAATCATTAGCAATAAAAACTTGGTGTTTGCATGGAAAACCTGTGTTTCCTTGGGGACAAGAACATATTCCATGGTTTAGATCCACTGTGTATTGAGTATTACGTATCTTGTTATTCACCTCAAAAAGTGAGCAATGTGTATCACTTATTTTATATGATAAATTAGTTTTTAACGTTTTACTAATGTTAATTTTATTTTTAAGGTATTGTGGGGGTCTATTAGCTGCGATATCTAAAAGTTTTATCTCATAAAAAGCATCCAAGTCGTTAACAATGAAAAAAAATAACTGGACTGGAGAATAAGCTTTTGTCCTATCCAGAATAACATCTTTTATTATCTTTATCCCAGCTTCACTTATGTTATTAGTATTTTGTCCCCGTGTAATTAAACCTTTTCGAAAACAAAGTGCCCACTCTTGTTTTCTTTGATATAAATTTTGAAGGTATTTAACAAACTTTGGGAATTGTTTTATTAATGGTTTTTGAAGTGCATTATTGTATGTAGTTTCTAATTCATCTCTGTTTTTTGAGTATACCATATTCTTTATTTCCAAGTATAAGGTTTGACGATAATCTAAGGGCACATCATGGTTATAATCCCATAAATATCTCCATGTGGCCTGTAGTATGTGGAAAATACAAAGCAGAAGTTCTGACTGAGGAAATGCTTCATGTAATGCATTTCTCTCAGCTGTTGAGTCGTCTGACATAAAAATTTTGGGACCTACTAAACCTCTTCCTCCTAAAGCATCTAATGAGAATAATGATTTCCACAGTTCTAAACCAACTGAAATTACAGAAGTTGATTCACTTGTCAAAATAATTGTACCCACAGGAAGACCACCAGCACAACTGTTTGTGTATATCATAAACACTTTGCAACCATATCTATCCACATTGGCTGATGCATCAATAAAAAGTATCTCTCCACATTCCTCGAAGCCTACACTGATTCTTTTCATTAAGGGTGTTAATATTGCTATGGAAAAATTTCCATCGTCAAGTATTTTCATTGCAGCTACCTTTGATTTACATTCCTTGTTATACTCTTCAATGGCTTCATTAAGAGATACCATCATGTCATTGCCATGAGCTACTCCAAAATTTTTTTTAAACATTTTGTAATACAAATAGTAAACCCATTGTGGGTCAGGTAATTCTCCTCTATCACCAGCAGATACATAATAATTATTACCTCTCTCAACTCTTAATTGTGATTTAAAAGCAAAAAGTGCTTTAGAAGGTGTTTTACCTTCCTCAAACAATTTCAAAATTTTAGATTTTACTTCATCTGATGGAATTCTGTGTTTAAGAACTTCAGCCCTTAAAATTGCATGATTATGTGTGTGTTTTAATAAAATTTCTGCTTTAGTTGGTAAATTATTTTTTAAACCAACTTTATCATTTCTGTGAATAGGCATAAAAACAAAAATTAAAATTTTAAGTTACTTTAAAATTAATAATTACACAGATTTCACAAACCTTAAATCTTTAATAATTTTCAATCCTAAAGCAGCTTTACAATTGTAATGTTTCTGACTTGGAGTAGTACCTATTTTTGGTCTTGTATTATGATGACACCGAAAACGTTTCTTTACAATACAATAAATATATATATATAAAAATAAGAATTACTAGCATAATTTTATGTTGTATTTATAGTTTCCTAATATTTTATTATTTTTACCTTATAAATTATTTCAGAAGATTTAGAGTTTCTTACACTTGTGGACAAAAATGTTATTTTACTTTTTTCTCTCATAGTTAATAACCAAGAATTTATATTATCAACTCCAAAACTGTTTATAACAAACTTTGCTATGAACTGTTCCTCTCCTAAGCTTGTGTATTCAATTACTGTATAGTCATATCCATCAGGAACTATACTCTAAAATTAATATTTTATACATATTTAAATAAAATATAATTATACAAAAGAGAAAATAGCATAAAAAATTAAAATATATTTTTAAAGATGTACAGTATATATTTTATTAAATTTATTTTGACTTAAAATTATTAATTATACCTCTAAATTATAATGCATAGATTGACTTGTTTTTTGAAACATTTCTGATTTTAATAAATTGTCATTTTTGATATTTTTTACAGACTGTCAATTTAAATGTTATAAATAAATTATGATTATTGAATATTTTTTTTTATTTTAAAATTACTTTTGAAGTCAATTCATTTGCTTCATTAATTATTTCTGAGTGTAAAGTTTTCATGTGGCGTATCATATTTGTCTTTAATGTAAATGTTTTGTTGCATTTTTTACATTTTATTGGTTTCACTTTAGCATTAATGTTTTGTATGTTATGTTTCACTGATAGATGTTTTTTAAGAGTATGATTATATTTATACCTAATTCCACAATCATCACAATTAAAATCCTATAAAATATCAAAGCATATCAAATATTGAACATGTTAGGTAGGTTTAAAATTTAAATAAAAATTCACAAGTATTGTACTTTGTAATTTGTTATTACAATTAATAATATAGACGTCTTATTAATTAATCATTACACAGATATATATTATTATGTAGAATTTCAAACTACACATAATGAATTTTCTATAACAAACAATAATAGGCCCTGATATGGACAATTTTTTTATTTTTGTATTAGGTAACAAATAAAAATCTTTGGAAGTATTTTCTTATCTAATACTAAATTTGGACAAAATAACATATTAAAGCTGCAACAATAATGACTTTAGTAGTTAGTTTGTTGTAATTTAAATAAAATTATTCATTGGTATATGAAATATTATACTTATCTGCATACTATTTATATGAATATATAATGCATTAACATAAATTTATATACATGAGACACTTAGACACAATAAAATATTAATTATAATTAAATATATAATTCATGTTAATTATTAACACATCTATAATCTATGTAATATAAATAAATATCAAACTATATAAATAAATTATTTATTATAAATCTTATTGAAAAGAAATTTCAATAATTAAAATACTGAACATTTTCTATTTTAAATAACTAAAATTAACATAGATTTTTACGAAATAAAATTAGTGATAAATACAATTAAAGAATATTTTTTTTTTATTAGCATTATTTTGTTCTTGTATTTTACTACAGTGTCTGAAAAAATATATAAAAATAAAACAATTAAGTATAGGTAATATAATATGAATTTGAATTGTGATATATGATATAAATACATTCATTTTTCAGAATATATACATATTATATTATGCTTATTCTATATTTTAATAATTTTCTTCAGACAATAAAAATTATGTTAGTTAATAAGAATACCACAAGCAAAACTCAATGTTATTAATACCTACTTAAGCTATTTGAAAATGAAACAATTGTTTTTACATTTAGTTGTTATTAGTTCACCAGGTATTAAATTTAATGAAATAATAAAATGTATTAGGTTCTATATCAACCTTGCATATATTTGTAAATTACTTGATGTGTAGAATTTTTAACTGAAATCTCTAAAAATTAATCTTATAAAAACATGATGATCTCATGTTAATAGAGCTAAATATTTATTTAAAACCAAAAACAAAATTAATTTTCAAAAAAAGTTCAGAATTATTTTTATTAGTATTTATAAAAGAAACGGTTAATTTCATAATAGTTAGATGCTTTCTACTAATATTTCATATCCTATTAAGTGCTTAAATTATATACTATATGTCTGTATATTATATTTTTAGTATTCATATTATAATATAGACACTTTTATAGATTGTGTGATTTATAATAAAGTTGTTGGTCTTAGAATTATGAAAGGTCAAAGGACCTGTCTACAACAGAACTAAACATTTATTTTATAATTTTATAAATGATAATACAAATCTTTTTAATTTAAGTTTTTGTTGAGATATATTATAATAAGCAGCATTTGGTCGACCAGCAATATAGAAACTAGTTGCATGCATTATTTTGTCGTCACGACTCATGAGAACTCATTCTGTTTTTCTATTAATTAGCTGAAAACCGCATATTTAATTTTTTTGCTTTTAGTTAACAACCCATGGATAGCTATGATTATTAAAGCTATCTAAGTATAATACGTAGGAAACTTAGGAATAATTTTGGTTTTTGCAATTTTTTTTTTACTTTATCGTTTTATTATAGAATAGGACGATTCCAAACACAGAAAATTACTTACCTTTTCTTTTTTATTTTCATTATTCATGATTAAACTACACTTTAAAATTAACACAGAACAATAGACAGTTGTACTAGTGTCTAGTAGTAGTTCAACTAATTCACGTTCATTGTTCAAGATTATTATAATGTTATATGAATTCTGGCGGCAAATCATAATATTATCAAATATAAATATTACGTATGCGCAATGCGCATAATATATTGTGATATCAGACACATGACTTGAAAAATAAGAAGTCCACACGCATGCGCAGATCATTGGTTAAATGATCAGGCGTAGCATGTTTTAAAATTTCGCTCACCGTGGCCATAGATATTAAAGAATGGATAGGCCATCGCTATATTAATCGTATAGAGGGAAGTGTGCCGGAATGGGGAAGAGAGAAAGACAGATTTTATTAATGCCTCTCACTCTAGCAGAGGTCTTATCATAAATTATATTTTGTGATTATTATCATTGATGGATGTATAGATAATTAATAGATATTGGAATTTATAAATTATTAAAATATTATTATTATAAAATGTAATATGTTTATTGTATAATAATATAAATAATTTTTAAATAATTAATCCTAATTCTGTTAAGACCTCTATAACCTCAAAATTATTTCTAATTCATGCCCGTATGATAAGCACAAATGGCCTATCCATTCTTTAATATCTATGACCGTGGCCCTGTTCGCCGATACGCCGTGAGCACCGTACAACGCAGGTGTGCCAACCCCGTTGTCGACGGTGCGCCGTTCGGTGCAATAGTCTCTGCCCGTTGCTGTTGCTGTCACAGTGGTACCCAGTCATTCGCCGCCGAGTCCAGGTCGGAGTCAGCTGCGACACTGTTGTCAATCTGTGCCCTTATCACCACCGTTAACAAGATAAGATTTTGTTTGTTATATGTATATTAAACTGTATTCTCCATTCCCGTACTTCAGGCGATTGTAACGGTATGATCATACCCCCCTCCGTTCATAACTTGTAAATACGATTAGTACAATAATAATTTTGTTTAGTGCCCACGCGCACACCGTTTTAATTCTGTGTTTTATATTATTATTTATATTACAACCTGTCACGTACCCATGTCCATGTAAACCATTGACATAATATAAAATAATATAATATAATATAATATATTTATATTATGTCAATGATGTAAACACATAAGGCAAGTCAGCGTAAACATTCACGTCGCAAGTGTCGCGCTGCCAGCTATAGATAATATTTCGATAGCTCCGCGACGGTGCGATTACAATATTTATATTTCATTATAATTTAAATTCCTAAATAAAATTGGAAAATACAAAATATGTTTTTAATAATTTCTGCAACTAAATGTGTTTGAAACCCGTCATATACATATACCATATTATATTTAATATCAGAGGTTCCCCTTCCCACCAACCTATAGTCCGCAGACCATACCTACCTACAAAATTTAAACAAATATTTTAATTTTATATTAATTATATTAATTTAATATCTTTATTAGTAAAGGAAATACAAGCCCAAAAATCACATCAACTTATTTTTATAATTTTAATTTACTTTTGATAAAAATAATAATACAATATACATTTTTTTAATAATAGTAATTGGTGTTAAATTGTTGATAAATGTAAAACTTTTACTTAAACTTAAACAATAACAAACATTATTATTATTATATATTATATTATTTATTTTATTTATTTATTAAACATTGCAACAATGGAATATAATATATAGTAATTACAGTAAAAATGGATTAAAATATTGCAGCACCCCCTATAAGCAAAGCTTGTGCTGGGGGCACGGTTCTTATTATTTAAAGTTAATACAAACTGGATAAATATTGAATATTAATTATTTAAAATCAAACAAACAAATTGAAATAGAGTTTAACATAAAAACCAAAACAATTAATACTTAAATTATTCTATTATAGACTAGCTAAATCTAAATGTTTTACATAATTTTTAAATAATAATACATTATTAAAGCTGTTAATATTAATATTTAGTGAAGACATAGTTTCAAACCCGTATACAACATGCTGTGTTGACTAAATACTTTGTTAAGGTTTGGTAGGAGTATATTAATATTTTGTTTATATCTTGTATTGTGCTCATGATCTAGCAATGTAATTAAATTTTTATGTTTATACAATTGGACAAGCACTGATGATTTATAGATACATTTTAAATGTTTTACATTAATTTCCTTATAAATTGAAGAGGTATTAGTTGTCATAGGAAGATTTAGTAAAAATTTGATAATGCAGTTAATAGTAACTATAAGTTTAGATAAAACATTATTTGCAGCACCTCCCCAAATAGAAATACCATAAGAATAAACTGATTGAACTAATGCTAAAAAAATTAATCTTTTATAATTTATATTAAATATGTATCTTGCTTCTTTAAAGAAGAAAAAGAATTTACGCAGAATATTATTAATATAATTAATATGACTTTCCCATTTAAATTTATAGTCAACAATTTTCCCAAGATATTTTATTTCATTTACCTTTTCAAGTATAATACATTTAGTAGAGCAAGTTGTACTAAGATTATAATTACAATTTAACGAATTGTAGTGATCTCTCACTATCGTTTATAAATGAGTGCTTGACATCTGCAGTTGGATCAAGTTGTCGGGAAAAGATAACGGGTTTTAAAAGTGAGACAAAGACACAATGTTAATACAAGAGTTTATTAAAATTAAAGTTATAATTTGTTACAATAAAAACAAGTGTATAAGAATTTGAGGACAGCACGTTAAGTAGCTGCCCGAGAAAAAGTTAATATAAAATTTGGACATAGACTAGCTCTATGCGAATGTGAAACTAATTCTAAATTTTAAGACGGACAGAGACCTGTATTTATATGGTTCTCTGTACCCCCTGGTTGTACATGATAGAGACTAGGAAATGGACAAAAAGGTGTGTTATAGAATGTTGTCACTGTAGCTACAAAAGTGGTTTTGCGCCCAAGACACTTAACCCTGGATTGGACTTTTGTTGTGCTATTATACCAAGGCGTGCGCATCTATGATTTATGTGCATGGCTTGTTTGTCAAAAGGGCAAGAAAAAGTTGTTTGTGGCTGTTTTTTCCCATACGCTTTGATTCTTGGAAATTGCCATCAAATTTAATTACGTATCGCTACGAGTATGATAATAAAATATTTAAATGAGCAGAACCTCGTAGTATATGTAAATGAGTTAAAATAGAAAAATAGTGAGACGACTCCGTCGGCTTACTACATTCCTCCCCTCGAAGCTGGAAGTCCCCGACTTTCTTACTTAAAACCGTAAGGTTGTAAATTTGCATAGTGGGGCTCCGGGCTATTTCTTGCTGTAAGTGGAAATTCAATTATGTCTTCGTTTTGATTTGTTGTTGCTGGTGGATTAAGCTCTTGGCTTTCCTCTTGAGTATGTTCTGAAAATTGGGTTTTGCATTTTTTCGTTAATTTCGTCTTTATGCTGTGTATTATCATCAGTGTCATAATTATAGCGACAAAACTTATGGTTATATATAATGCATAGTTAAACATTTGTTGTATGTCTTGAATTTCCTTGATTTCTATGTTGATTTTGCTTTGACTGTCCAATTGATTTTTTGAGTTAGACACTAAGTGTAAGTCGTCCATGTTATTTGTTTTTACATGATAGTCTTTCATTAAACCGTTAGTCTCTGTTCGTGGTGAATATTGGTTACGATCTATTATTGATTTTGGATTAAAATCTGCATATTCAGATCTGTAATCAATTTTTCCTGGTAATAATATGTCTCTTGTGGCGAAACCTTTGCAAGTTTCGTTTAAGTGTATTACTCCTACTCCTTCGATTGTATGGCTTGTTGATTCCTTGTCTTCATCACAGGTAACGAATAACACGTCATAGTTGGTTACGTATATCCATTCATTTTTGAATCTTTTTTTATGAAAGATAGTTGTACCGATTTGAACATGCATTACTTCACAATTGGTTGGAACTTTTGGTGGATCCTGTAATAGTAATACTTCGCATGTGGGTCTAATGTTACGAGGATGTAAAGGATTAACTTCAGGACATAATAGGAAGTCTCTAGCGTGTTTACAATGAGTATAGTAAAATTCATCATAGGTTGCATAATGTTCTTTAGACTTACTTATAGCTAGATACTTATTAATAGGTTTTATATAAACGCAATCGTTGCCAGTACATACTGGTACAGGTATTAAATTATATAAAATAAAATCATTTTGATAAATTAAAGGTAAAGAAATTATAAAAACTAGGTTGTCGTTAGCATAATAAATAGCAATATCTGAGAGTTTCACCAGTTCATAAATGTTAGTTATGACTAAGTCAGTGGGTAAATCAGTTCCCCTTGGTAATGATACTTTAATATCTTTAACGTGTTCTAATAACTTCTGTGGAGTTATTAAACTTGGGTGAATAACTCCTATCTTTGCTTGATGTATTATTTCTAGTAACGTATTTGTTTCCAATATATGTTTTGTAATTAATAGATTAACTTGTATAAAATGTTTTGTTAAGTAGTTTTTAACCTGTTGCTCATCTGTAATATTTGTTAATTCGTTTATTTCTAATGACATATTAACATATTTGTTTGTTCCTATATCATGGTTTAGTTGAACCACTTTAATTTGTTCTTTAATTAATTTAGATTGTGAGGTATTTTGTGCTACTCCTATGTTAAAGTTAAACTTTTTTATGCATTCTAAGTTACATATTCCATAAATTAACCTAGCTGCTTTTGCTGCGAATTTAAGAAGAGCATTACGTTTACTAATTACGTGTCCTATAGAATCTAAAACTTGTGTCTTTTGATGTTGTAAATTGTTAATTATGTCGTCGGCTACAGTAAGTAGACCGTTACAGTTAAAGTTATTTGTTACTGGGTTATGCATATGTGTAACACATAATATTTTTGTTTTTTCAATCATAATATTTATGTAGTCAAATTGTTCGTTATATTTAGTGAGACTAATATATGCAGTAAGGTCCCATTGAGAAGTTATAAGTTTCAACGGTCCGCGATTTTCGTAGTAGATACCGGAATGTTGAGTTAAATGTTCGTCTGTGAATCTTAATGTTCCCGACGTGAACGGTATCATTAACATTATTAGTCTGAAAGTTGTTTGAAATTAATAAAACTGATTATTCATTTACTATATCGTTAAAGTAAATTGTTATGAACTACCTAATATCAGTTATTACTAAAAGAAAGTTGTATTTATATATAATATATATATATACCAAAAAGTAAAAATATTAAATAAAATTGTATTTTACTAAATTAAACCCAAAAATAAAAATAATAAAAAAAATAATAATAAAAAATAATATAAAAAAATAATATACCCATTTCCATAAAAAAAAAGTGCCAATATAAGCTGAGTTGGCTTAATAAAATAATGAATACGTATATTATATAAAAGAAAATTAACCAATGATAGCGTCATCTATCTGGACACTATATCTAAGTCGTAGATATCTAAACAGGCATCCAGACCAAATTACATCGGTTACGGGGTTATGTGCTTCTATACACCCATGATCCCCTCCACAAGTTAGACCGTGTGCTTCTGTTAGACACAGCGCACGACCGTTTTTTGTTATATCCCCGATATAATGTGAAACTATAATTGTTTTTCCGTACAGTAGTTGTAAGTAAAATTTTCCGTTGGAGTCAACGTCCCATCCCCTCATTGAAAGAGCGATGTGCGGTGCCCCTAAAGCGTCCAGTATTTTGATGTCTGTACTACCCTCCCATAGTACGATCACATCGTAATTTTTTATTAAGTTAAGTATTTGTTTTTTAGTTAAGTTAGTTTCAGTTGAGTGGTCCGAGTCATATATCTGGGCAAGTACTGGGTACAATGTTTTGGGTTTGTCTTTAAAAATTCTTACTAAATGGTGAACCATGTCTTTCCATTCTTTTGGCGTAACCACTCTATTTTCTTTTAGTAGCAACGCGCGCCCTTCCAGTTTCGTAACTAGACCTGGCGAGTGTCGACCCATTAATGCTCCTGATATAAGAATTAAGTTGTCGCGCCCTAGATTCGTAAACTCGAAATCCATGACTGCGTATTGAATACTATAATTCATTATCCACACAAAAAAAAATACTTATGTCAAAAAAAAAAAAAAACAAAACACAAAAAAAAAAAAAAAATAATAATAAAAATAAAATGAAGTAGAAATAGAAAATTAAATGAAAATAATAGACAGAAAGAAACAGATTGAGAGGTTTAGAACAAGACTAGATTACAGAAGCGTAAGTCTAACATAGTCAAATATGTCTGTTGCGTCTTCGGCATTGTCTATATAGGTTTTCAAGTAATGACAAAAGGTTTTGTAAGTGGACGTTGGCTTTTTGTCATGTCGTGTGTAAAATGGTTTAGTGTTCTAGTTATGTTTAAAATTTCTTCAGCTGAAAAAGTTTGAAGTAAATTTTTGTTCGCTAGATCGATATGTTTTAATAAACAATTTGGTATTTCGTCGTGAACTAAAACATCAGCGTTGTGCTGTTCGCGTCCTATTACGGCGCTAAGTTCCTTTAGGAAAATATGTTGTTTAATTCTAAAACAGAAAAATAAAAGAAAAAAAAATTGTAGCGGATAGAAAAGTAGAGAAAAAAAAACTGAAAACTAAATGATTGTTAATATAGATTAGACTTATTGACTTGAACTTTGTTCATCGTCGTAATACCGTTTAACATTATTTTTATGAATACGGTACTCGCGTCTACCTTTTTGTATTGTTATTTTTCGTTGTCATGTACTAGTAACACTTCGTATGGCCCTTGCCAATTAAAGCTTAGTACGTTTTTCTTATTATGTTCTCTAATAAGTACTTTGTCACCTACGTGAAGTTCAATTTCGTTTAGAGATTTGTCATAGTAAGTTTTGTTTGTTTCTTTTTTCTTAATTAAATTGTCCCTAGCTATTTTATGAGCTTCCTGCATCATACGTTTAAGATCGAATACATAGTTATCGTAATTGTATTGTGGTTCTGGGTCTTTATTAAAAGCTGATGGAATATTTGGCTTAGTACCGAACACGAGTTCGTAAGGCGTAAAATTAGTTGAAGTGTGAACAGTTGTATTATAGCAAAAAGTTGCGTAACATAACAATTTATCCCAGTTGCTATTTTTATCGACAAAACTTCGTAGATACGTTTTTAACGTTTTATGACTACGTTCGAGAAAACCGTTTGTTTGTGGATGCCAAGCAGTTGTCTGTACCTTTTTTATGTCTAGTAATTTACACATGCCCTTAAAAACATCGGATAGAAAGTTGGTTCCACAATCGGTTAAAATCGACTTTGGAATACCATATGTGCATACGTAACATTCGACAAATGCTTGTGCTACAGTAGGTGCGTCCGTGGACGATAATGCTATGGCTAACGCGTAACGAGATAACTCATCTTGTAGTGTTAGTATATACATATTTCCTAATAAAGTTTTTGGTAATGGTCCTACTATATCTAGGCAAATGCGTTCGAACGGTTTTACTACTGTGCTGGTAATTAACATCGGTTGTTTTGTTTTATTATGGGATTTATTTTTCTGACATAGCTCACAATTTTTAATATATCGTTTTACGTCTTTTTTAATATTACGCCAGTTATGGTTTATTTGAAGTCGCTTTACGGTACGCGATACTCCTGCCTGACCCCCTAGCGGCGAATCATGATGCTCGTAAATTATTTGTTGTTTTTCTTCTTTTGTATACTGTCTACCACTGTATATTTTAACTACAATGTTTGTACCTTTAAAGATATATCTGAACATCGTTCTGATTCGTGCATAATTTGTTAAAGAGGACTGACCGTCTAATTTAATGGTTGAAAAGGCGGTTATGTCGTTGTTAATACAATACGTTTTAATGTTTACTATCGCTTGGTACACGCCCTCTGGTTCAAGAGGCGTGTTATGTGTTTTTAGCATATTATAGAAAATCATCAGAGGCAACGTATCGGAAATTACACAAAACCGGTTTTCGTCCGTAAATTGTATTTTATTAGGATTGACATTCTTTACGATACCTCTTACATCGGAATGGGTTATTTTTTTGTCCCCCGGTATCGGTATAATTGTGGTTTCACTTTCAATGGCCTTGCTAATGCTGTCGTTAACCTCTACAATTCTTGAATTAAAAATCGGATTGTCTTCCGCGGTTCGAAATTCTACGAATGTTTTATTATCTACTGTTTTATCGGTTTGTATTACTCGGATACGCGATAAACAGTCCGCGTTTGAATGTTCCGGTCCTGCCCTGTATTTTATAGTATAGTCATAATCAGCCAACTGTAATCGCCAGCGCATTAATTGAGACGATGCGTCTTTAATACCAAACAGGTATGTTAAAGGTCGATGGTCGGTGATTATGGTAAAATGTCGGCCATAGAGATATGGTCTAAAATATTTCACGGCCCATACGATGGCTAACAATTCTTTTGAATAACGCTATAGTTATTTTCGGCTTTGTTTAGTGTTCTACTCGCGTAAGCTATAGGTTGGTCATTAGGTACGTCCCCTTGAGAAAGTACGGCTCCTATGGCATATTGTGAAGCATCAGTACACAAGTTAAATTTCCCTGCTTCCCAGTCTGGATAGACTAGCAATGGCGGGTTCATTAAAGCCTTTTTAAGTTCTTGGAAACTATGTTCGCAATTGTCAGTCCATGTAAATGGTACGTCTTTTTTAAGTAAGTAAGTTAGTGGTTTTGCTATTTTTGCAAAATTGTCGACGAAACGTCCATAGTAATTTAGTAGTCCTAGAAAAGATTTTATATCTTTCGCGTTTTTAAGCTTGGGATAATCTTTAATGCATTTTAATTTGTTAGGATCTGGTGACACCCCGTTTTCGTTAATTACATGTCCCAAATAGATAACTTCTTTCCGTAAGAAAGAACACTTTTGAGGTTGTAATTTTAATCTATGCACGCGCAGTCGATTGAAAACCTGTTCGAGTTTGTTTTGGTGGTCGTTTAGACTGGACCCATGTACTACGATATCGTCAAGATACGCTGTACACATTTCTTCTAGACCCATAAGAACGGATTTCATCGCGCGAGTAAAAGTAGCGGGTGCTGAACTTAGTCCAAATGGCATACGTAAATATTCGTAATGACCCGATTTAGTGGAAAAAGCAGTTTTATGCACATCAGATGGTTCGATATTAATTTGGTGATATCCGGAAGCTAAATCTAGAGTACTAAAATATTTAGACGACCCCAGAGATTCGAGAATTTCGAGCAAGTTCGGCAATCCGTATGCTTCGTTCTCGGTGACTTCGTTAAGTTTTCGGAAATCTACACAAATTCGTAACTTGGGTTTCCCTGCCGAATCTAAATTCTTTTTCTTTACTACTACTAATGGAAAGTTAAATGGTGATTTAGAATCGCGTATTATATTATTACTTTTTAGTTTCGTTATGCGATCCGTTTGGTCGTTATCTGCAAAGGATGCTTTAAGTACGGTTTCATGATACGGTTCCCATTCAATATGTCGTGTGGTTAGCTCGTCAATAATAAAAGGTTCCTCCGAAATATTTATTATATTGCTTATTATTGTATTAGTGCTAACCGGACTGATGCTATTTGCTATAATAACGTTTTCGTTGACGTCTTGTTTTTTTATAGTTATCGCGTCATGTTTAATATTTTCGTCGTTTTTAATTAGAAGTACACAGTTACTTCGCGGTGGTAATATAATTTCTTTTAAACCGGTTTGTTCGGGTATGGTTAACGTATTTTTATTATAGTCCATAATGACTTTGTTTTGTTTTAAGAAATTTCGCCCGATTATACCTGATTCGTTTATTGGAAAATCGTCGAACACGACGTCGAATTTTACAAGGACGTCTACTTCGCTAATTTGCATAGTCGTAACTATAGTCCCGATCGTAAAAATAGGTGTTTCATTGATACCTTTGATAGTTCGTTTTTCGTATTCGTTAATAACTACCTGTCCGTTTAATGCGGAGAGTTTAATGAGATTCATTTCTGCACCTGAATCGATTAATAATTTAATATACTGAGGATCGAAATTATGTGAACTACAGATTATGTGTTCCTCCTCGAAATTAGTAACTACTCTTACGTGATTTTGTTTTATTTCACTGACGGTTCGATTCAATTGACTAGTAGTGGAATTTTCGTTTTCATTCTCGTTGCTACTAGTGCTATTATTTTTTTCTTCGTTATACCTACGTTTTCTACAATCTTTAACAGTGTGGTTATTTTTTTTACAGTATGTGCAGAACCTAACCTGTCCTTGATATTCTTTTTTTACTACAACGGGTTTTTCGTCGCGATTACTTATGGGATTTCTAAAACCTGTGCTGCCCGATGTGCTCGCGTTACTACGACACTCGTTTGCATAGTGCCCCATTTTATTACATTTATTACATTTAATATTTTTTTTATTCGCGTTATTTTTCCCGTTATTTTTATTCGTGTTAAAGCGTCTATTTAAATTTCTTATGTCCTCCTCTTCTTCGACAGCAAGCGTAATAGCTTCTTCGAGAGTAAGAACGTTTCGCGCTCGTAACAAACTTCGAATTGCGGGTTGTGCCCCGTTAATAAATGCGTTGCGCGCTCCTGATTTATGCGTGTTCGCGACTGCGGCGGCGTCATTTTTATTTAGCCCTACCGTTAGTACGCTTACCAAATCGTGGTAACATTTTTCGGTGCGT
Organism: Aphis gossypii; assembly: GCF_020184175.1. Lineage (NCBI taxonomy): Eukaryota > Metazoa > Arthropoda > Insecta > Hemiptera > Aphididae > Aphis > Aphis gossypii. The sequence continues at coordinate 50,439 of NW_026083273.1, forward strand.
GCGGCGAAGCTTTTAATATCTTCGTCGTATTTTTGTTTAATATTGTATAGATTTGTTTGTAAAAAACCGATTGAGTGCGTCGACCCGAATACTTTCCGAAGGTGAGCTTCGAGTGCGGGCCAATCCGGAATACTGCGATAGCGTACTGCTTGAAAAGCTTCCCCCTTTAAACTTGTTAACATTCGTTTGAAAATCATAGGTTTAAGAGTTTCGTGGACGTTTTCCATTATATAATTACATTCAAGTATATATGACGCTAAATCTGTCTCAGATCCCCCCGTAAAGGTCGGAATCATGCGTATTGCAGATTCAATTCCTAAAGTTACACTCATGATGGTTGTTCGTAAAGTTTGTGGGTTGTATTTAATTATTTCCCAACACCGATTAGGACTCTCAGACATATACCAAAGAATTTATTTGCTTATACGGCAACTTACAAAGTGTTCATTGTTTGTCTGGTCCTGTGGTTGTCCTGTTTTGAAAACTGCGCTGCGGCTCGTTTCGCTGCTAGGCTCGATTTGTTGACTTGTCGCAACTTATCCGTGATCTCTTTCCGTTGATCCTGATGTTGACACACTCGAGGTCCTCTGATGTACTTGATTTTGGGTTGGATACCAAAATTCTTCTTTCAGGCGACCCCACACCTGACACCAAAAACGTGTAGTGATCTCTCACTATCGTTTATAAATGAGTGCTTGACATCTGCAGTTGGATCAAGTTGTCGGGAAAAGATTACGGGTTTTAAAAGTGAGACAAAGACACAATGTTAATACAAGAGTTTATTAAAATAAAAGTTATAATTTGTTACAATAAAAACAAGTGTATAAGAATTTGAGGACAGCACGTTAAGTAGCTGCCCGAGAAAAAGTTAATATAAAATTTGGACATAGACTAGCTCTATGCGAATGTGAAACTAATTCTAAATTTTAAGACGGACAGAGACCTGTATTTATATGGTTCTCTGTACCCCCTGGTTGTACATGATAGAGACTAGGAAATGGACAAAAAGGTGTGTTATAGAATGTTGTCACTGTAGCTACAAAAGTGGTTTTGCGCCCAAGACACTTAACCCTTGTTGTTGTGCTATTATACCAAGGCGTGCGCATCTATGATTTATGTGCATGGCTTGTTTGTCAAAAGGGCAAGAAAAAGTTGTTTGTGGCTGTTTTTTCCCATACACTTTGATTCTTGGAAATTGCCATCAAATTTAATTACGTATCGCTACGAGTGATAATAAAATATTTAAATGTGCAGAACCTCGTAGTATATGTAAATGAGTTAAAATAGAAAAAATAGTGAGACGACTCCGTTGGCTTACTACAGAATGAACAATAAGGTTATTTCTTAACAAACAATTCGATACTTGCTGTTCAAAACAAATATATTTAGATTTAATCAGATTCAGTTTTAATTTATTTTTACAAAACCAAGTGTAAACAGTATTTAATAATTTATTGGCTTCTGTATATAATATATCCACTGTTAATTCGGATAATAAAATAGCTGTATCATCAGCAAAGCTTAGTATTTCTGAACTTGAATTTATTTTTAGTTGTAATAAATCATTTATAAAAATAATAAACAACAAGGGACCTAATACAGTGCCTTGTGGTACACCACAAGATACATTAAGAGATTCACTAGAAAAATCATTACATTTAACACTTTGTGTTCTATCACTTAAAAAAGATCTAAAGAGGTTATTTGAAACTCCTCGTATTCCAGAGTTTTCTAATTTCCTTAATAATAATTCATGATTAACACAATTGAATGCTTTTTGAACATCTAAAAAAATACCCATTACTTTAAATTTATTATCTATATTTTTTCTAATAAAATTATCAACCCGAAAAAGTGCATCATTTGTTGACAAACCAGTTCTAAAACCAAATTGTGAAACTGAAAAAAATGATTTTTTTTCAAGATAATCAAGTACTCTGATTTTGATTCACTTTTCAAAAATTTTAGACAAAGTTAATGATAATGATATGGGACGGTAATTTCCACATGATAATTTATCTCCTGTTTTGTATAATGGTATGACTATACATTTTTTAAAGCTTGTAGGATATTTACCCCGTTGAAAATGAATGATTAAAAATAATTGATAAAGGCAAAGCAATAGAATTTGAAACATTTTTGAGTATATAATTCGTTAGATTATTTTCGAAATAAGAATTATGATTTTAATTTTATTATTAGTTTAGTAATTTCATCCTTGTCAATTTGTTTTAGAAATAAGCTATCATTAATGTTAGTGTTATTTTGAGGTAATGTGGTATTAGCATTTATCTGTTCTATATCTAAGTTTTTACCTACATTAACGAAAAAATCATTAAATTCATTACAGATATCAATTTTAGAATCTGTGACAATACCCGCATTATTTCTTATCTTATTAATTTTATTAACAATTTGGTTCGGTTTTCCAGTGATTTCATTTATTATATTCCAAACTAATTTAGGATCAGATTGAGCATACTGTAATCTTTTTTGATAATATAACTGTTTAGATAGACGCACAAGTTTATTTAATATGTTTCTATACAAATTGTAATATTTTGGTTTAATCTAATATCAAAAGGTCTGGATCTTAATTTAATATATAATTTTTCCCTTTTCCTAATAGAAGTTACAATACCAGTAGTAATCCAATCCTTAAGTTTCTGCATTTTTTTAGAATTATTAATCTTATATTTAAAATTAGTAGAGTAATTTATAAATTCTTTTATTTTTGAATTAAAGACTTCTATCATATCATCTACATTATCATAATTCAAACAACTATACCAATTTTCAGTTCTAATTAGTAAATTTAAGTGATTGATGTCAATCTTATTAACTATTGAGTTGTTACAAGTAATTTTTTCATTATTATTAATATTTGATATAATCAAAATTGTGGGATAATGGTCAGTTATATCACACTTTAAAATATTAGATTTAACTGTAGTAGAAACAATGTTTTTAATAAAAATATGATCAATGCAAGTTTTTGATCGATTAGTTTCTCTAGTGAAATTGTTGATACAAGGCAGAAATCCATTTCTCGCCATAATATTTAGATAATCATTGCTAATATTAGAGTTTTTCAATATATTAATATTTATGTCTCCACAAATAATACTTTTATAGCGAACATTAATTTCCGGTAAAATTAAGTCTAAACCTTTAAGAAATAATTCCAAGTTATCATTTGGAGATCTATAAATGCAAATAAGTGAAAATACTAACTTGTCTATTTGAAATATAAGTTGTATTGAATTACAGTTTAATAATATTTGTTTTTCAATTTGTAACAATTTAATGGATTGTCTAATTAAGACTGTAACACCATCACTTTTGTTAAAAGTACCTAAAGAATTTATAGTTATGTAATCATTTAACTTAAATTGAAAGTCATTTAAAAGCCACGTTTCACACAACACAATAATATCAAATAACTTTTAAATGAGCTCAATAAAATTTCTAGATCATTAAAATGAGCACTAATACTACTAATGTTTATTTGAAAGATAGATAATTCTCCTTTATGCAATATTATATTATTTATAGAATCTACATAAGTGGATTTGACATTATTTAAATTTAAAAGGTGATCTATATTAGATAAGTTAGAATTCATACTTTAAAATTAGGAATATACATAGAAATATAACATAAATAATATAATAAAGGTATACTAACTATAAATTGAATATGTCTTGAGACGATTTAATTTGGAAGTGACTATTTCCGCGGCCGACGCGTATTTACCTATTTTCGCGTCCTATGCTGTGATTGGTCCAAATATTGATAATGTCTTATCATTACCAAATACCAAAAATTCAAATTTAACATAATATTTTTAATTAAAACATAATTTGGTGATAATAAATAATAAATAATTAATAACACAGATGTAATATGTTTCAGTAATATCCAGTATAAATAGGTACTAGTATTTATAATCAATGGTATTATTGGTATTATAATATTATATTAGTTTATTACAAATAGTGTAAATCAGTCGTTCTTATATTATTATTAATATTTAAAAGCAAAAAGTATAAAATTTTATAAATCACAAAGTATAATGTAAGTATTATTAAATACAGTGTCATAATGTTAGTCACTAAGATAATTTAGTCCGTGATATTAGTTATATGTGTTTGTTAAATTATCAATCATAAGTTACTTTACAGTTACTGCAAAACCATATTTTTTTTTTCAATGTTGTTTTAACATTGACACACTTAAAATGAAACCACTCTAAGCATCTATTGCAACAAATTGAATTATTTGATGAATCCTCATTGCAAGATTTACATATCCATTTTGGATTTTTCCGCTTCATCTCCACAACTTGTTGGAGAGCAGCCCAGCCATCGCTGTCAAAATACCTTTTTATGTCATCAATCGTAAGGTTACTGTCTAAAACAGCACAATGTATATTATTTGGATTATTTTCAATTGTTGTTTCATTTATAAATCCATTTCCAGATACCGCAATCCTGGCCACATCCTTATCCACAAACCAAATTAACATTTCAAAATGTCTTGTCAAAACATCAAATTTTTCAAAAGGAACTAAACCTGAAATCTTTTTCCGTTTTGCAATACCAATGGCAGTTTTGTCTTTACCTAAAATGTAAAGTATGAAAATAAATTTCATCAAGAATAATCATTTGAAAATATATGGAATATACAATCACCTTTTGAACTCTCGGAGGTAGAGTTGGTAATTGACTAATTATTGAAATATTATCTATATCTATGTTGTCTGTTTCCTCTTCATTCGTGTATAATATTTCTTGTTTATGTGTGGTATTTCTTCGTGTATCTTCGTCCATGTACTATATCGTCATCCATCTGTATTGTATCGCCATTTGCAAATTCATCATTTTTTTCTGTTTGTTTCAGTAAGTTATCTAAAATATTATTATTTAATTGTTAAATTTTATAATATGTAGAGACCTACTTATTTTATTGAGTCAATATACCTATGTCTTCAAGTTGAATGGGATTTTCATTCTCCCACTTTTCTGCTATGTATTTAAGAATGTTTAATCTACGCAGGTATTCTTGTCCTGTTGCTTCTGACGTTAGAGAAGCAAGCCTCTTAGCCTCTACATGTGCTTTCCTATACTTTTCATGTTGGTTTAAAATGCGCTTTGGGTTCACAGGTTCTACGGTTGTAACATTTACCGGATCTTTACTTCCGGAGCTTTCAACATCTAATTCAAAACTCGAAGGAATTACTCTACACACAGTACTATAATATTTCCTCGACCATCTTTCTGCACACAATTCCGGACAATATAATGACATATTATTGATTTGCCTAACTTTGAATATGTGATGGCAAGGTAAACACAAACTTGTTACGAATGAACAAACACATTTGTTGTTGGAAACTTCTATTACCCCTTCTCTCGATTTAATTTTGACCGTTTGATTCAGATTATCGACAGACACTATTTGTACGTTATTCATTGATTCAAATTTTGCTAATATTAGGTCAAAAGCAAATGGTGTTAAATGCCAAAACATTTGTTGCTGTTCGTAGGTTAACTTTGAAACAAACTTGGTGTCTTACAAAAACATTCTGTAGCAGCATGATCTCTCTCTGTCCTCAAAGTGACCATTAACATTTCCAACCCTGAAAATGAATTCAAGTAAGTATAACTAGTAATCTTTTGTAAATAAAATTTACCTTCAAATAATTGATCAAGTCTACACAATTTTGTTACAACTTGAGTAATTTTTTGATTTGTACTTTCTAAACGATTATTAGTTCTGTTTCCTAAGTATGCATAGATAAATAATAGATAATTCATAATTATAAAATTCAATCTTTTTTTCAAGTTAGTTAAATACCTAATGTCATATATTTTGACTGAAAATATACAACCCATTCTTCTTTAATGGTATGCCAATTTTTTTCGAAGTACTTTATAACACTTTCAATTTTGGTGTCTTTTAATTGTCCATAAATTCTATTGTAATCATCTAAGTTTTTGGCATATACCAGTTCTTGTGCCAATTTAAGGCAAAGGGTTCTTTGTCCTAAAATAATAAAACTAAATCAAAATGCATTCATACTATATTGTAAATTATATTTAAAGTAAAACCTGTAGTTATATTCATTTTTTCTGTAGTTATTTCCCGTGAAAATGATCTCATACAATGGAATATGCAAATTAATATTTTGGATTGGGGAAATTGTTCTCTAAAAACATTTCTCTCTGTAAAGTCTTTGTCGGCCATAAAGCATTTAATATTGGTCCAATTTGGATTATGTAGTTTAAAAACTGAAGCCATATGTGTAACAGTTCCTAAATCTTCAGAAGTTAGAATGCAATAACCAACAACTTCACTTTGCCCATTACTATCGACAACTACAAATCATGTATTTATATAATATAATAAAATATAGTTAATATTTATTCATTTAATAGGTTGCTACAAAAATGCAGAGATTGTACAAACCTAGAAATACATAAAGTGGTAATCTCAAATCATTGACTTTATATATTGCATCTACAAATAGCACTTAGGACATAATGCAAATATTCTTTTCATTTCATCGTCTTGGTAGAATATTGCCTTTAACTCGTTATTATTATTTTTCAATATGTCTAATGTTACTCCTTGCTTCTTTTTAAAACTTTCAACTAATGATTTTAAGGCATCTAACTTCGGAGAATTTGTTAAAGCCAAGTTGTGTATGTCCTTTAAAGTTATTACTTTATTATGCTGTGCCATCAACTCATTCTGCAGGATTTTTTTATTGACTTTCATTGCCACTAATTTTGATGCTATTGATTTAGCATCAGAATCAAGTCTTCGCTGGCGTGGATAGTGGTCGAAGATTGCCTAATAATAATATTAGTTATAGTAAAAAACAAAATTTTATTTTTTTTCTTACCTTGCTGCGTATGTGATTGTGTTCAGTAACAATTGAAGTAATTACTAATTTATCACCTATATCATTAGGTCGCACACATATCATTACGGGGCATTTGGAACGATATGAACTAAATGTATTAATGTAACAACAAAATATTTAGATTGTTTAAAAATGTTAATTAGTGCCTAATATGTTATTATTTTATTGTTACTTACCTTTGATTTGGGCGTATCCCATTAGATCTACTTTTATATTCACCTCCCTGAACACACATATAATTTAAACAAGCATATTCTAATTCTGGATTTAAATATCTCTTCAATCCTTTTCGTTTGGCACCTTCTATTGTTCTCGTGTTAAATTTGGATAGATTGCAGTTTTCATTATGTTCAAATTTTTTAATGGCCTCTTCTAAATGTACCAAACTAGAAAACTCATCACCTTTTTTTAACGTTTGACATTGAGTTGCTTCTGCCATAACTATTTTAATATTATATTCACTAAAGAAAAATATGATTCACTTCACTCAAACTGTTACAGTCAAATAGACAGCAGTCAACAGACTATATGTTTATACTGTCTTGAAAATAGGAGAATAATTTTTACAAGAATAATTTTGTTATCTGTGGGATTATCCACTGAGGAATATACCCGGTTATGTATGATTGACACAACACTTTTCTCAAATATAATATAACAGACTATATGTTATACTATAGGAGAATATTTTCTTATCTGTGGGATTATCCACTGAGGAATATATCTGGTTAAAGATGTATATCTTATAAATAATTATTCATCTTAAATTGCACATCCGATTTAAGACTATATTATATGACCCAATTTTTTATAACTTTATATTTTCAAGAACATAATAGGTTAACAAAACATGTATATTACAATAACAATACAATAACATAATAAATATAAATAATTAAATTACTTGCATATTAAATTATATAAATCTTAATTGATCTGAAATTTAAATTAAGGCGGTAAAAATCAGATGATAAAAATGATAAGACATTATCAATATTTGGACCAATCACAGCATAGGACGCGAAAATAGGTAAATACGCGTCGGACGCGGAAATAGCCACTTCCATTTAATTTTTATAATTTTCGTGCTTTTATTTTTTCTCACAAGAATATCTGCGTTGGACAACCAGACAAATTTGTAGTCTTTTTCTTTAGCAGCTAATTTAACTTGATAAAAAAGTGTTCTTTTTAATTTAGTAAGACGTTCATTTATAAAAATATTATCTTTCTGCCAACTGTTACTTATTTTATCAGTTGTTAATTTAACAGACTTCACATTACGGATTAAATTTTTTCTCAAGTCACGAGTAGCTAACTTAGCAACTATAATACTACGTTTAGGTGAAAATGAGTCAATTCTGTATGCTTCAAGTATATTAATTTCTGTATTCGTTTTCTTACATATTTCTTCAACAATTAACTTGCAATTTTCATTTGTTGTTTTAGGTATTCCAGTTATATCAACTGTTATACCTAAATTAATTTGTTCAATATCGTCAATTTTAGATTTTAATACAATTACTTCCTCAGATAAAATATTCTCTGATTTAACTTTAACTATCATTTTCAATTTTCATGTTTTTCAATTCCATAATTACGTATCAAGTTTTGTACTAAAGTTCGAATTGCTCACTCATAAAAGATACAGATTTCATAAGTTCTTCAATATTATTTTCTAAGTACGTTCCGGAATTTTTATTTGGGTTATTCGCTTTTGGAGAATTATGCTTAATAACTAGGCATTTTTCACAGGTGAATCTGGCTTTTGTATTATTAGACATTTCCTTAAAGTTATGTTCAGAATACCCTGCACAATAATAGTGAGCAATATCTTTACATATCGAACATTCAAGTTTATCTTCATTTTGAGTTAAATCTGCGTGACATTTCAGACACGTAGCTGACATATTGTACATAATTATAAATGTAATTTAAAACGAAGATAATAACTTGACTAAAGTGTATATATGAAATAAAACAGCGATAACGGAGCACTACGAAATAACACCTATCCGTGACAAACGCTGGATAAGAACTGAATATTATATAATATATATATAATATTTATTATATTATATATTATTATTATTTATTATTATAATATGTAAGCTATAATGAATTTCGCTATATTTTATTTATTCATAATCTAAATTCTAAAATGTGTAAAAAAATGATTCTTGGCTATGAGAATAAATAAAGTCTAAAATGTATAGTGGTCTGTGACGTATCGAAAGTTCTCCAAGTAGTTCACAGTGTCAAAAAAATTAAACCACTGATTTAAATATTTTTCAAAATAGTACACACATAGAAAAATGTAGTTGATTCAACTCGTAAAAGTGTCAATGTTATGCACAACTGCACGTCATTTTCCAGCCAGTCCTATTTTGTTGTCAATTTAACAAAAACTAAATGTTGATCATAACATTTATTTTAATTACATAATTATTATTATCTCTGTTTTAATTCTGGGTTAAAATAACCATAACCTTATCTAAAACAATTATATTGTAGGTGTTTATAATAAGTTATTTTATTGTTAAAATAACTTCAACTATTAGTAAAATGAACTCTGTATAATATAATGTAGATTAAATAAAATTTACTTCAATTCAACTTCATTAATGTAGTTGTTTTATAAGAATAAATTAATATAGAATTACACTAGGAAAGTGTTAAAAAACCTCATTTATGGTATTGATTTAATTGAAAGAAAATATTGAATCAACAATTTTAAATATTCAAAATAGTGTTCTTGTATTTTATTTTTACCACATACTTTTAATATTTTTTTACCTTTTGAGGTATTTTTAATCTATATGGCTAATACTGACTGTAATAAGTACCAAGCAGTAATTTGAATAGGTACTATGAATCATTACAAATAAGATTTTTGATATTTTTCATTTATGGTATGTTCTATAGGTATATACATGAGATAAAGTAAATAAATTACATTTTTTTCTGTTTTATACCTAGGTATATAAATCAAATCTTTATTTGTGTCACAAGTATAATTAAATAAATAATATGTAATATATTTATGCAAACTAAACATTATAAATAAAATATATAGACAGGTAGGTAATAATTTATTGTGATTAATACTAATAAAACAACAAAATATTACAATTTAAATACATTATACAATCTACACATTATAATGCATATCTTAATGATACAAACAGAGTTCCATTATCCAAAGTTCTAATAATAGTAGGAGTTGGATCTGGTAAATTAGTTAAATAACTACAAAAAGTTGCAGTCCATTGTTTAATTCTACTTGATAAGCATGGAAATGGCTGTCAAAACCAATAGTTATTAATGGAATAAATATTATATAAGGTATCATTGAGGTACCTATTACTAATTTTATTATTTTTCCAAATATACAACTGTCTAAAGTTACTTCTAATGCTAAAACATACCAACTCTATAGGATATACCTTAAAATCTATCCATGATACAAAAGATTTTAATTCAATAGGTAATTGCTTTAAGAAACTAGATGATATTTCGACAGTTGAGGAAATAATACACATTGGCCTAGTTTTAAATCTGGTCTTAAACCAGTTCGTGTTAAATATCGATTTATCATCTGCAATTGAGCTTATTTGTAAGGGATAACCAAGATAATTCGACAAGTATTGAATTAGAAAAAGCTTTAAAATTTTATGTTTTGCTTCAAACCGTATTGAAGAAGTCAATACTAAAGGTCCATTTTTAATTAAAGACTATACCATAATGGGTTAGAAAGTGAAATTTTGGTTTTAGAGTACTGCAACGTGCTCTGATACTTATATTAAATATAATATATAAATTACATTCTGTAGCCAACAATAATCTAACATTGGGGGTGCAACAGACACTTTTTGATGAGGGTGTAACAATTATTCTTATAATTGGATTCTAAAAGTGAGCAGGTGATATCAAGTACAGATTTTCCTAACCGTGAACGATTAACACATTAACGTAGCAATTGTCGATCATCAGCGGCGGCGGAACGGCGTGAGAACGCTAGCCGCAACGAAAATATTATATTATAACAATTATATTATGCGGCGGCATCGTGCAGGGTCAAAGGCAGATCATCGCACGTACGCTTGCCACCCGGTAGAATATATAGAAATATAATTACCACCCGATAGAATAATATAGATGTCAAAATGACGCACGTCGGCGTTCAGATAACGCAAAGCGTGGGAAGAAGCGGATGCAGGTGCAGATGACCATCAGGGATCTGAAGGTACCGCGGGAGTCCCTGGACGATATATAAGGGGGCCCAGATTAGGCACAATTCAGACGTGATCCACCAGAGTTAGCGCAAGCACCTTCACGTCACCCAGTTTAATATTTTATGTCTCCTGGACTTAGAATATTTTTCACAAGTTTTATTAAATTAAATAATTGGACTTAGAATAATTTTAAATAAAAAACACTTAGAATAATTTCGAGAGTTCAATTATTTCACAAAACCTTTTCCAAATCGACATCATTCAACTGATTGTACGTGGCACGTTACAAATTTGGCGCAGTCGGTAGGATTCTTTCAAATAAGAATTCTTTGGACGAACAATTTTAATTTTTTCGAACTTAGAAAATTTTCGGAAAAAAAATATTTTTTTTTTCCACTTCGAAAATTTTTCGAAAAAATTTAAAATATATCCACTTCGAAGAATTCACGGAGGCACATTCGGCAACGAATCACTGTTGAAGAAGACAACTGCAGAACGTCAACTTCAGCGACTCCGAAAGAGAAAGAATCAACAAGTAACACCACGGCTCAGCAATCAAGAAGAATGGAAGCATCAACTCAAACCATCGTTGTGTAAGCATAATTTTTTTTCTTAATGTAGAATAATTTTAAGCGTCTAACTCTGTTCGCGTCTCCTTTGAATTAAAAACTCCATCGTATAAGTTACTTTTAATTGTGAAGGTGTATATATATATATTCCCCGTGAAACATTAAAAAAATATCTTGATAAAATTAAATAAATAATTTAAAAAAGGGAAAAATTTAGAATAAGCAAAAATAAAAATAATAAAAAAAACGCAACGATTAAATAAATTTAATATTTTAATAATACACTTAGATTATTTTTACGCATAAAATTTTTATTCAATAATAAAATAATACAACTTTATTTTAGTTATAAATATATAAATATTACAAATATAAATAATTTTTCGAGGAACAAATAAATAAATAAGAATTTTTTTTTTTAAGAAAAAAAGACATAAATAATTTTTCAGAAAAATTAATAAATTAAGAATCTAAAAAAAAAATATATTTTATTATTTCCAAAGGAAATACAACAAAGTAACATAAAGAACTTTCAGGAAAAATAATAGTTAAAAAAAAAAGTCAATCAAAAAAATTAATAATAAAAATATTTTATTTTTTAAAATAAATAAAATATTTTGACATAGAAAATTTTTCAAAAAAAAAAAATAATACTTTAAGTTTTAAAATAAAATTTTATTTTATTATTTTATTTATAAAATATAATAGCAGAAGAATAAATTTTTAAAAGAAAATAATAATAATATTTTATTTTAATATAAAAGGAAAGAAAATTATTTTAATTAATTTAAACATTTTTTTTTTATTACGAAAATTAAATTATTTTATTAAAATTAAATATTTTACAAGAAATTATTTTTTTTTTATGCGGAAAAATTATTAAGATAAATATCGTAAGAATAGTATAAATAAATTTTTTTTTTTTAAAAAAAAAAAATAATAAAAAAAAAAAAAAGGAATATATGTTAAAAAAAAAATTTTTATAATTAAGGGGAAAATATTTTATTTAAAGAAATTATACGTGAAGAATACGGAAATAAATAATTATAGAAAAAATTATTAGTGAATTACGTCAAGGAACACGCAAGAAAAAAAGAAAGAGTTTATTTTGTGAATTAAAAGAATATTAATTGAGAATTTTATTGAAGGCAGTTAAGACCTTATTTATTGAATTATTGGAAGGCAAGTAATAAGTCTTATATATATTGAATTATTTAGGCTGAAAAAGTGCCATATTTTAAAAAAGTTGATGAAAGGAATTATTTTGGGGCGGATTTGAGCCATATATTGATAATTAAAAGTATTGAATTATTTAGGCTGAAAAAGTGCCATATTTAAAAAAGTTGATGAAAGGAATTATTTTGGGGCGGATTTGAGCCATATATTGAGAATTAAAAGTATTGAATTTATTTAGGCTGAAAAAGTGCCATATTTTAAAAGTTGATGAAAGGAATTATTTTGGGGCGGATTTGAGCCATATATTGATAAATAAAAGTATTGAATTATTTTAGGCTGAAAAGTGCCATATTTAAAAGTTGATGAAAGGAATTATTTTGGGCGGATTTGAGCCATATATATTGTGAATTAATAATTGTGAATTTTATTGGGCCAAAAGAGCCGTATTTTGTGAAAAATAATTGTGAATTTATTTAGGCCGGAAGAGCCGTATTTAGCGATTTAATAATCGGAGATTTTATTAGGCAGAAATAAGCCGTGTTATAATTAAAAGATAATTGTGAATTTTATAGGCGAGAAAGTCCTATCGTGTGAAAAAAAATTACTTGACGTATATTGTGAATTTTAGAGAGGATAAAAAAAATCCTAGGAAAAAATAATATAAAAAATTATATAGATAGAAATAATTGGGGAATAATAAAAATATTACGAGAATTTTATAATAAAATAATATTGATAAATATTTTAAAGAGATTAATGTTTGATTAATAATTGAAAAAAATATAATAATAAAAAAAAATTATTTTAAGAAATAAAGCGTATTTAATTTAAGTTATAATAAATGAATATACAAATAAACGTATGAATAAGGAAAAAGAAGAAAATAGTTATAGTGAAAACGATAGTAATAGTTCGGAAGAGGAAACAGATAACAAAAGAAATCGGAACTCAGGTAGAGTTAAATAAAAATATTGAAGTAAATAAATTAGTAAACATAAGTATAAATACGAAAGAGGGTAGCGACTCTACACAGGGAATTAATAAGGAAAAAACAACAGGGAAAAGTTTGTTAGATACTACTGTTAGAGAAGACTCAAATACCGGATTAGAACAAAGATTAATAGGGTTACGTAGTACACCAAATTTAGTCCACTCAGAATTAGGACCAGTAAAGAGGAAGCAAAGAACAAAAATGTCTAGTGTAAAGCTACAATTGAGCAGGTCACTGCTATGATACCAATTTGTGCCGATGCAAAAGACGTTTGTTCGTTCATACGGGCATGCGATTATGCATGTGAGCCGTAGATAAAGAAACTATACCCTTATTAGTGAAATTTATTAATACTAGGATTACTGGCAAGGCGTTAGAAGTATGTCGGTATAGGGAACCAGTGATTGGGAAACTATTAAAAAATATTAAGGGGGGCTTTTGAACAGCAATTGTCACCACAAACATTACAAATAGGATTAAATTCAGTTCGTATGAAAAATGACGAAGATGTATTAACTTATACGGGTCGCGTAGAACAGCTATATTATAATTTATGTAATGCAACATTGGCAAATAAAACGCCCGAAGAGGCGAGAATTTTAAGGCAAACTCTAAAGGATCAGGCATTAGCAATTTATATAAACGGGTTAAAAATGGATTTACAAACAATATTACGAGCTAGGAACCCAGAAACTTTAGAACTGGCAATGCAAATGGCTAGGCAGTTAGAAATCGAATTTAGTTTCAACAAAGAATTACAAAATAACGAGACTAAAGTAAATCAAAACGGAAATAAAAATAATAACGGAAATCGTTGGTCAAATAACTATCAGGGAAATAACCCAAATGGACAGAAATTCGGTTATAAGCAAAATTATAATCGTGGTCAGAATAGACAAGGTCCTAATAATTATAATAACGTTAATCGTAATAATAATTTTAATAATTTCGGTCGCAATAATAATAATAATAATAAAATTATCCGCGTAATAATAACGGTCAATATAATAATAATCGGAGACAGCAAAACGATCCCGGATGTTATATTTGCGGCAGAACTAATCATGTCGCTCGCGATTGTCGTGGTAATGTTACACAAGTTGCGCGTCGGAATAATAATAATAATCAGCAACCGCAAAATAATAACGCACGACAAAATACTAATAATAATTTTAACAATAATTCAGCACCAATAACTTGTAGTTATTGCAATAAGATAGGACACGATAGTGTTAGCTGTTATAGTAGGCAACGGGATGAGCGTAATAATGCAAACCGGACGGGAAACGGTCAAGTGTCGAACGGGAACGGCGTCCGTTCGATCAACCAAATAACGGCCGTAACGGAGGAATTATCACCCAACGATGTTTCACCACCATCGTATCAGTAATTAATGAAAATCATGTTACATTTCAATCACCTAACTTTAAAACAAATACAGCAAATCTTCTTTTAGACACCGGTAGTGAAATCAATTTAATAAAAATAAATAAATTAACAGGCGAAACATTAGTAAACGAAAAAGAAAAAATAAATTTAAAAGGCATTAATGATAAAATAGTAACTACCATAGGCAAAATTACAATAATATTAATATAAATAATAATAAAATAAAAACGGAATTTCATGTGGTCGATAAGGAATTTCCAATACCGCGAGATGGAATTCTAGGTCACCACTTCCTGTTACAAACTAACGCAATAATAGATGTTGCGAATAATATATTAACTATAAATGATAACACTCCGTGCGAATTAAATAAAGATAAAATATGTTACACATTAAAACCGCGAACGGAAACAATAATATCTATACCAATAGCTGATCCGATAATGGAAAATAAAAATATTTTAATACAGAAACAAGAATTAATACAGGACGTATATTGCGCTAATATAATAAACACGGTAAAGAATGGAAACACGGTGATAAGTATACTGAATATTTCTGAATTACCACAAAACATTTATGAGGACCAATTAAATAAAATATTATACGACAATGACATAGAATATAAATTACACGAAATAACTGTAGTAAATGACAATAACGATCGCGTAAATAAAATAAAAAGTTTAATACGTAGTGACCATTTAATAACGAGGAACGTAAAACAATATTAGAAATATGCGAACATTTTTCCGATGTATTTCATTTGGAAAACGATTATTTAACATTTACTAACGCCGCGGACACGTAATAAGATTACCCGCCAATCAACCGCCTATATATAAAAGACCATATAGATTGCCACAGGCACAGCAAAAGAAATTGAACAACAATTAATTAAAATGGAACAAAACGATATCATAGAACGATCTATGTCACCTTTTAATGCACCTTTGTTGTTAGTAAAAAAGAAATCAGATTCATCTGGTAAAGATAAATTTCGAATAGTAATTGATTTTAGGGCACTCAATGAAGTAACTTTAAATGAATTTCATCCGTTACCTAATATTACGGAAATATTAGATCAATTGGGACAATGTCAGCTTTTCACCATTTTAGATTTAGCAAACGGTTTTTATCAAATACCTTTAGCGAAGGAATCTCGTGAAATGACAGCGTTTTCGACCGGTCAAGGTCATTACCATTTTAAACGTATGACTATGGGAATGAAAACAAGTCCCGCTACATTTCAGCGATTAATGAATAACGTATTGTCGGGGATAATAGGCATTAAATGTTTAGTATATTTAGACGATATTATTATTTATGCGAAAAATTTGAGCGATCATAACAATAAGCTGATAGACGTATTCGAACGTCTACGTACCCATAATTTAAAGATACAACCAGATAAATGCGAATTTCTAAAACGCGAATGTTTATATTTGGGACACATAATTTCGGAACACGGAATAAAACCAGATCCGAAAAAGATAACATCAGTATTAGAATTTCCGGTGCCTAAAACTGTTAAGCAGATAAAATCATTTTTAGGTTTATCGGGGTACTACAGGAAATTTATACAGGGATATAGTATGTTAGCTAAACCAATGACACACTTATTAAAAAAGGATGTTAAATTTAATTGGGATGAAAATTGTCAGATAGCTTTCGACAAATTAAAAAACGCACTCTGTGCAGAACCGATTTTACAATATCCAGATTTTACGAAACAATTTATACTTACAACCGACGCTAGTGGTAAGGCTCTAGGAGCTATACTATCCCAAGGAACGATAGGTAGCGACCTACCAATAGCGTACGCATCTAGAACTTTGAATAAAAGTGAAATGAATTACTCAACTACTGAACTAGAATGTTTAGCGATTGTATACGGGGTTAAACAATTTAGGCCCTATCTTTACGGTAGAAAATTCGTGATACTCACTGATCATAGACCATTATCTTGGTTATTTAACTTAAAAGATCCGTTATCAAAGTTGGCGAGATGGCGCATACAGCTTGAGGAATACGATTACGAAATAAAATATAAACCGGGAGTACAAAATTCGAACGTAGATGCTTTAAGTAGAATGTATAGTATAAAAGAAATTAAGGACGAAAGTTATACGAGCTTTCTAGAAAAATCGGAAACAACAATAATAACGAATAGTAATGTGAAAGAGGTGAACGGTGAATTACTAGAATCACCCGCAGAATATCATATTGTATCAGAAATAGAAAAATATTATAACTTTAAATCGGGAATAAACTACGAATTAAAACGAAAATTTGGAACGAATAAAATGCTAGAATCAAATAAACAAATAGGCGACGTAGTATATTTTAATTACGAAGAAAGATACATAATATTTTTGATAACTAAAAGTAAAGAAAAACAATTAACCACAAGTGAAAATGCATTTTGCATTATTAAATTTAAAGTACTTTTGCATTAAAAATTCCTTGAATAAGTTAGCCATGAACCAGTTAGGAAAGAAAGACGGGTTGGACTGGACAAAAACAAGATCAATGATTAGGTATATATTTCGAAATACAGATATAGAAATAATAATCTGTACTAAATTAGAGTACACTAATGAGGAAAAATTAATTATTTTCAAGCAATTTCATGACTCATTACTAGGGGGTCATGCTGGATTAAATAGAACGGTTAAGAAAATTAAACGACAATTCAACTGGCCAGGGTTAAAACAAGAAGTAAGGGAATATATAAAAAACTGTCCGTCGTGTCAAACGAATAAAACAACTAATAGGCATCACCGTAGTCCGATGATTATAACTACGACAAGTTCTAGACCGTTTGAAAAAATATTTATGGATATAGTAGGACCTCTAATACCTACTGCAATAGGCAACACATATATATTGACTATGCAGGACGATCTAACGAATATTCATTAGGTGTTCCGTTACCAGATCATACGGCGAACACTATCGCCCAGGCGTTTGTAGTAAATTTCGTATGTGTGCACGGTATACCTGAAACTATATTAACTGATCAAGGTACAGACTTTCTTAGTAAGATTTTCACAGAAGTGTGTAAACTACTAAAGATTAATAAAATAAATACGAGTCCTTATCATCCGCAAACTAACGGTAGCTTAGAAAGATCACATAGAACTTTAGCCGAATATTTGAGACACTATGTAGACAAAGATTTAAATAATTGGGATCAACTATTGCCATATGCATTATTCGTATATAATTCAACGGAACATAGTTCGACTAATTACCAACCTTACGCGTTATTATATGGAAAAGAATTGGACATACCAGTCAAGTTAAAATGTAGCCCTGAACCTAGGTATAATTACGATGATTATATATTCGATTTAAAACAAAAAATGCAGGAGTCACATAAAATTGCCAGAGAAAGATTAATTAATAAGAAGATAAAATCTAAAAAACAGTATGATAAAAAGGAATTTAGCGAAGACTTAGATGTGAAAGATTTGATATTACTGAAAGACAAAACCCAGAAAAACAAATTAAGTCCGTTATGGAAAGGACCTTTTGAAATTTTAGAGGTTTTGGATACCGAAAATGTAGTAATACAGAGAGGTAGAAGGAAGGTGACTGTACATAAAAATGATGTAAAAAAATATTACGAAAAAGGCAAACTAGACAAGGATGATTAGAAATCCGATACGAAAGTTTAGGTAGAAATTAAATATAATTAACTAAGTATTATATAAATAAGGTAAATAAGACTTAGAGTGTAGTTTAAGATTAAGTATTTATTTTTAGGGAAAAGAAAACCAAATTCATAAATTATCTATACGACATGATCAAACGGGAAAAACATAACGTTACTACTTTCTTAAGAAGGGACGAAGCACCTAGTTGTTTAAAGTCACATATGGAAAATGCTAATAAGAAAATGAGCGAACCATATTCGCAATCGGAATTAGAAAGATTTACGAAAAACATTACGGTTTATATACATGACGTTTATGAAAAAAACGACTTGAGAGAGCAATTTTGTATAGTGATAAACGATTGGTTAGACGTAATGCCGGAGGCTGACGAAATGTTAGAGCACGACAGGGAAAAATATAGAAAAGAAATGAAACGAATGGTGATGGTAAGTCGTAAAAGAAGCGACAGAATGGACCAATTGTTGAGAATGTATGAACAGAAATAGATAAAAAAAAAAATAAAATATAATAAAAAAATAATAATATATTAAGTATAGATATAGAGCATAATGTGTAATAAGTAATAGAATAATAAATAATAAAGTAATAAGTAATGAAATTATAGGTTAATCATTATGACGGTAAAGGGAGTAACGAGCCATGAAGAAACAATAGTTTTTATGAAGTGAACGATAGTCGTGTTGAACTTCAACGAACGACTTGGGAACAACGGAACGTATAACTTTAGCTTTGAATGATGAGAACAACACACGGGTACATATGAACCTGGGGTGTATATTCTCCATAAAACCTACGACTATTGTATTAAATAACACTTTAACAAACTTATTATCGAAAAAACGTGTGAATTAACATTGAAAAAATAGGATTAACAATGAAAAATTCATATTATTTCCGAAAAATGTTAGACACCTAAGTGTAATACATTCAAAGTTACTACATAAAACCAACATAACTAATCCAACATTGCAGACAATTTCAACTACAATAAAACCTATCATGACAAGTGAGCATGACTATAATTTAACTACACTGAACAATTTCGAGTATAACAAAAATACAAATAATACCCATTACGAAATAATATCGCAAATGATTACAGCAAACTTAACAATGGTAGACTCCACAAATGTAGTAAATGAGTTTGACTATGGCGATATCACGTCAGATACTACAGAAGGAATAGAGGATAGAACAAATATAACTAGTAAAATAATTATTAATAACACAGCACACAATTGTAACAAACTAGAAAATCCTAAATTTAAAATACATTATTATAATTTTATAATATGTGTAGGAGTAAGCATTCTAATAATGACCATTGTACTACTAATTATTAGTATACACCATAATTTTAAATGTGTGAACAGATACAGATACAGATATGTAGTAAACTTAATACGCGAACAAGGAACAGAGTTAAACACGATGAGGGAGACTAGTATATAAGAAAAAATATATAAGAAAATAAAAAAAAAAGAGAAAAAAACATGAATAAAGATAGTAAATTAGATTTATTTTAGTATTAAGATACAAAATATTTAATTATACAGAAAAGAGACACATAAATTCATAATTATGGACTTCGAGTTCTCAATGGTGAACAAGACGAGCATGATTGTCATCTCCGGAGCTATATCCAATAGCTTAGACCGATTTAAGATTAGGAAACTGGAGGGACGACCTCTTTTGCTACCACTTAACGAAGAAGCTCGACCTATGGGTGAGACGGAGCTTCAGGTGGCAATAAGAGAGATAAAGAGAGTGTTCAGAGTAAAAACTGATCTGAGAGATGCTTGTCTAGACCAATTACAACAAAGTTTGAGTTCAACCAGGAATAATTTGAATAAGGGATATATTGACAGTTACATACGTAGAGGTAATAAAGAGAATGTGATAGTAGTATGGAACGGACATTCGGACAAAAATATTTTAAAAAGATTAGATTTAGACCACTATCCTATGTTAAACATAACGTGCTACGATAAGTATTTTAATAAAAATTTCTATATTCAGTTTGAAAAGTTAGGCAACAAAGAAATAATTTTCGAAGTAGATATCGGTACATATAATAAACAGGAAGGCTACTTAATTTAGTAGAGACCCATGATATAATATGTAAAAAGAAACACCATACTACGTATGCGCATGATCCGAGAATGGATGTCAAGTATACTAAATGTATATTTGATTATGTGATACGGAAACAGCGATATGAAAATTTAATAAAACATTTCTAAAAAAAATATATAAACAATAACAATAAAAGTAGTAATAAAACAAAAAACAACGGTTACATTATAATCGAAATACGAACGTAAAATTTCTTTTTCAGAAATTCATAATTCTATAAATTACAAATCAACTCTACGAAATAAAATAATAACCAATAATGGATAGGATGGAGCAATTAGCTTCGGCAATATCGTTAACATAGAAACGCAATTTCATATTAATCCAACACAGGGAGAATGGCATAATTACACAGCTTGTTTTGATTTTCATATAGTTACCGCTAATGAAAATATACTCGTACCTTACGAGGATGAAACTATATTGGAAATGATTGAGGCAGCCAAAAGATTTTTGTATGATATGGCGTTAGACAGAGAATTTGGTGAACCATACTGTTATGAATTAAACTATTACCTCGAAATAATACAGAATCCACGAGATATATTGAATTACAGTAGATAAATGTATGTCTAGAATGAATTGATCAGGTAAAACGAAGTGGTTGGGGCTGTACGAAACACCTATCGACATAACATTTGACATATGATCGATGGGGTGGATTCTATGGCATCCCCAATGAGTAAAGAGTGATCAAGTAAACGTATTAATCAATTAGGGTTGTTGTCAATGTGGACGACGTACTTCAAATGATTAGTATTCGTTCCATGGCCATGCAGCGAATCTTGATTGAGTAAATAAAATAAAAAAAACATACAAACTGGAATGATAATAAATATATATATATACACTTAGATTTAAGAAAACATACTGTACGAATAAGTTACTATTGGGATATGGAAATAAATTTGAATTGTGGGGAACTTTATAGATTTTGTACTACTAATATATTATAATAAGTAAAAAAAAAAAAATATATTTGTATTAATTAATTTACCATATAAGAAACTATTGTAATCAGCACATTATACTAACCACATATTTTATTGGAATTATCAAATTAACTATAATCACTATATTGTACTATTTACTAACACTATATTTTTGTAATCACAATTATAAATATAAAAAACTAACCAACATATTTAAGAATATTTAATCCAACCATATAATCATTAATTATATTATAATCAAAATATTTAATCAAACTATTTAACCATTTGTAAATGTAATCAACCCATATTTAATCAAAATTATATATACAACAATACATCATATATTCATATTATATAACGAAAATACTTTAATGTAAAAGCATACAGAGGATTGTAATGTATGTCTTATATCAATGACTTGTAATCGATATTGTAAACATAAACTATAATATTGTAATAATTTGTAATTTAACTATTTTGTACTGAACTTTGAAAGATTTCTGTCTTTGAGACATAAACCTTTTTTTTCGTGGGGAGGTGCAACGTGCTCTGATACTTATATTAAATATAATATATAAATTACATTCTGTAGCCAACAATAACTAACATTGGGGGTGCAACAGACACTTTTTGATGAGGGTGTAACAATTATTCTTATAATTGGATTCTAAAGTGAGCAGGTGATATCAAGTACAGATTTTCCTAACCGTGAACGATTAACACATTACGTAGCAATTGTCGATCATCAGCGGCGGCGGAACGGCGTGAGAACGCTAGCCGCAACGAAAATATTATATTATAACAATTATATTATGCGGCGGCATCGTGCAGGGTCAAAGGCAGATCATCGCACGTACGCTTGCCACCCGGTAGAATATATAGAAATATAATTACCACCCGATAGAATATATAGATGTCAAATGACGCACGTCGGCGTTCAGATAACGCAAAGCGTGGGAAGAAGCGGATGCAGGTGCAGATGACCATCAGGGATCTGAAGGTACCGCGGGAGTCCTGGACGATATATAAGGGGGCCCAGATTAGGCACAATTCAGACGTGATCCACCAGAGTTAGCGCAAGCACCTTCACGTCACCCAGTTTAATATTTTATGTCTCCTGGACTTAGAATATTTTTCACAAGTTTTATTAAATTAAATAATTGGACTTAGAATAATTTTAAATAAAAAACACTTAGAATAATTTCGAGAGTTCAATTATTTCACAAAACCTTTTCCAAATCGACATCATTCAACTGATTGTACGTGGCACGTTACAGTACTTTTAGATAATAATAAATATAGCCGATTATGTTCAGCAACTATATTGTTTAATAAATAAGAACATTCAGGTTGAATTTTTCTCGAACAACAAATATCAATAATTTGACGTAGCATTAAATATAATTTCCAAACTTCAGTATTAATAGGAATCAGCTCACCAACAATAATCCAAAATATCGAACTAGACAAAGCATCTCTGAAGATGACATAATTATACAACCGTTATTCAATTATTTTGGTTAATTGCAGGTGGTGAATTTTTTTTTCTGAGAAACCATATTCAAATAACATTATACGATTATTAAACATTCTAAAGTAAAATTTTATCTTTTATTAGGTGTGTAATGATTAATGCCATATCATATAACGTGCAACTCCTTCTGTAATGTCATGCATAAAATCACATACACTATTTACAGTGACGTGATAATTGGGAATTTGATTGAATACACAAAGTTCACGTATCCTGTTTCAGACACATTGTCTTTTAAGACATCTAATTCATAATTTTCAGCATTTCTAAGACATTCAGTACTTTCAAAGAGCATTTTCTGAAGGCTTGATTTATGGGATTTACAAATTCTACAATAATAATTTGCCGAAAAGCTTTCTACAAACCAAGTACAGAATTGAGACCCAAGTTATCCCCCAGCATTAATCCAAGAACAAATATACCTGAATATTAACTGAATTTACTGAAATAGATATTTCGTTTTCTTGCAAATCTATAAATACTTTAATAAGAGAAGCAAAATAGTTTTGTTATCAAACTTTGAACTTCCTCGGTCTGATGAATGAAATAAAAAAGCGGAAATATGTTGTCTAAGGACGATAAATATTCTGGTGGAAAAGCAGGTACTGTATAGTATACACATCCCATTTTATGGATTCCTGAATGTGACCCTAATGGATTTCCCATTTCAGCGTCATCATAGTAAAGAAAAATAGGAAAAACTATTTTGTCAAAAATTTACACTTAATCGATTCCAAGTACTACCATTTAAAAATGATGTAAGAATATCTTTTTGTTTCATAGAATTTTCAGTATACTTTAAGGCTGTATTATAAACTCCAGGAAGTTCAAAGAACAGTTTTAAATTTTGTTTAATTGGTAACAAGTGCCCTTGGACTGGTACCATAATTTGTCTATCTATACCTGAAACATTTTTTTTTTCGGGAGTAAAGCCCAATACTATTGTTTTAGATTTAAAAATTAAATTATTAGACTCAAATATTTCATTCGTTGATATTCGGTTTTAAAGTTTAAAAAAGGGGTTTTCCAAGTCATTAAACATTGATATAATTCATTTTTATCAGAACACTGCATACTTTTAAAATAGACATGACTTTATTTTTTAATGTAAAATAAGCTCACTGGAAAATAACATGGATACTCCATCTATTATTTGCTGTATTAGGATTTCTGTTACAGTTGGTTTTGTATACAAGCTGGTAATAATTCTAATACACAATTAATAATAATATCATATAAGATGCACTAGATGTTGTATTAGTTGTACTAGATGTTGTATTAGTTGCACTAGATGTTATATTAGTTTCACTACAAATATGATTTGATTCATGTTCGAATGAAGATTTATTATTTAAATATTAGTAAATTCTAACAATGGAGTATCCAAATTAATTGTTTTTCAGTATTCTGGGAATGAACTACCATTAAGTGCTTTCTGAATTTTTCAGATCCTTGAAAATCCCTCACACATTCTCCTTGGTTACATGTGTATATTGAGTTAACATTAAAGTTATGATAGACTTTCAAATGCAAATAAGCTGATTAATCGACGAACATCTTAAATTACATAACGAACAGCATACATTTTTACTTTTACTTTTTATTAATTTAAATATCAAAGTACAATAAAAATGAGATTTAAAGTAAATATATTTCTGTTATTCTTAATACAGTATTTTATATTAATGTTAATTAATACAGTTAAGTTTAAAATTAATTAAAAATGAAAATGTTTTTATTTTCTACAATGATTTTAGTTTATAATAACTGAAGTTGTCATTGCAGTTGATCTATCATACGCAGTTACAAGTTTAAAACAACTCTTGTTGAATTACTATCCAAGGATCATAACACTCCTTGGGATACGAACAATTGAAAACAAAATAAGACTTAAAACAACCTCAAATGCTTTAAACAGGACAACCAAATGACCATAACTTCTCGTTTACCCTAATATAACAAGTATCGATTGAGTTATAATCTTTACCAACAATAATTATATAAGGTTGAATAGTGGCTCCTTGTTGACTGTACTTTGAACGCCTTTTCTCAATGTCTTCTTGAAGTCCAATGAGATTCTATTCAAATTTAAAGGTATTATTAGAATAAATTAGTGTCAAATTGTATAGAACAACTATACTAACTGTGCAATAATAAGAAAACGCTGAAGCAGATTCCAATAAAGATGGCTTCCAAGATTTATTTTGTCCGTTTTGGGTTATATTGCAAATAAGAGTTTTGGTTGGAATTAAATAGGGAAGCAAAAGTAATTTCAAAGCATGAGTTGTTTTTACATCTAAAAAACAAATAAAAATTAAAGTAATTTAATAAAACATAGTTTGGTTAATAATAATAAATATAATAATAAAACTTAAAAAATATGTATGTGAAACTAGAGTATGCTGGTATTTGTATATATTTTATATAGAAGTAACCCTCTACAGTAATACTTATATTTTATTACTTCAGATAAGAAATGTTTAGAAAATATAAAATTAGAAATTTGAGCTGAACTTGAAAAAACTAGTTGTAGTTTAGTAAAAAATAAATTGTTATACATACTTCCATTTAATTCAGCCAAATCTAGTACTGATAAAAGATTTAAAGCATATTTGTCTTTAATAGAACTTCTTCTAATTTTTAAGAGCTTAGTAGTAAATATATCCCAACTATTCAAAAAACAATTCCAATCCTTAAATTGTTCATGTGAGTCTGAGTAACATAATTCAAAGTCTTTAATAATCTGGAATAAAAATTAATTTCTTTTTATATTTATTATAAAAGTTTCTTAGTCTATATTATTTTTACCTTTTTTATTAAAGTAAATAAAAATGCAAAGAACATACCAATTCAAATCCTCTTGGACCTTGAAGAACTGGCCACGATTTAAAAATGTCTGTTAAACATTGACTACTAGGATTCAGAATTTCATTTTTTCTTAATTCTAATGTATATTGCCACTTACATAAAACATCTTCAAAACTAGCTGTTAATCCATCATTTGCTAACCATTGCTTGGCAGCATGTATATCTTCTATAAATTAAAAAAGTAATTTAATAGTAATTCAATAATAATTTTACCAACAAATTTAAATTTTACATAAATATTATGTGCATTTTATTTATTTTTTGTAAAACTATTACAAGCCTATTAAATCAGTTTACTACAAAAATTTTTACCAGAAAATGAAATTGTCTGTTCTGTTGCCAAAATTTTGGAATTTTTTTTTACAGTACTTAAGACACCAACTGATCGTAAACGTCTAGCCACATTTTTCCATCGTTCTATCAATTTTCCTTTGGCATGTGCTTGATGCAGACCTTCTGTTTTAGCAGGTATAAAGTAAACGCTCTAAAAATAATATTGTAAATATTATACTTTACTAAGAATTAATTAAAAATAATGATACATAACATTTATAAATTTGTAATGTGAAAAGTATTTTAATATTATAGTATTCATACTTTTTGC
>NW_026083274.1:0-49166 GCF_020184175.1 Aphis gossypii
TAAGTATTACTAATTCATTGATTTTAATACACACATTTGAATTTTGACGTTCACATTTTACATGCCACATAATATGCGCGTTAATGTTTATTTTATTTCGAGTTAATTTAATTTAATAAATCTAGAAAAGTAGGTATTTGTTTTTAAAATGTTCTATCCAAATTGTTTTCAAATTCCAGACATAAAAACTTTATTAAAAAAATAAATAAATAGTGTAAAACTACCTATTAACCTTTTGTAATAACTAAATAAAAAAATAATTATAATATGTCTTCACTGGTAAATAATATAGTTATATACAGTTCAACATTCTAAAATTTAATTTGGGTTCATTCATATCTATAATTTTTAAAATATTTTTATTTATTTTTTACCAGCTATATCGAACATGTATTACCACAAAAAAGAATAGACTCATAAATTATATTTTTAGTAAATAGGTATAATTTATAAAAATTGTAAACATATCTTGTTAGATATTGATGCCCAAAATCATAGTTTTAATAATAAAAATTTATAAAATTCAATAGATTTTTAGTTACAAGTAAAATTTCACTTTGAGTATATTATTTATAAATTACAAATTTTAGTTAATATCTACTTTTTCCCACCTAAATTGAATTGCAGACCACCGCAATGATCATCAAATGTGATAGAAACTATAGATACTGACATTATAAATTCAAGGTTCCATATTATACTGAAATTCTAACATTTTTGTTTACAATAATGTTATTAGTAAAATAGTGATGTCATTACATTTTCAGAGGCGCCCGCAAAGGGGGGCTAATTGCATCCACTGAAATTTTTTAATAAACAAAAAAATTATTGTGCATATGAGATTCATAATTTTATTTTATAAAATTTCGGCGTTCATAAAAACCCGTATTAGTGAATTACCTATACTGCGCAAATAATATTTTTGATCATCTTAGTTCTACCAAAATAACATAATGTTGTTGCAAGTATATGAATATATAACATGCATTTAATTTTGCACCCACTGAGCTGATTTTCTGCGGGCGCCCCTGTATTTTACATAATATTATTTTGGTTCGCTTAAAATACGTAATTGGTTTTACCTAAATTCGTGCTACAGAATAGATTAAAATATGGAAGTTATCCCATGTAATTATTTTCCATGAAATATAAATATTATAAGAGTATACAACTTAATTTTCAATTTTTTAACATCGGTATGGATTCGCGTCCATGATAAGCTCCTCCCCGTATTTGTTTGTGCGATTTACCTAAATACATACATAATTTAGAACAGTTTTCTCGTTTATAATAAATCATCGTATTTAACACTGAACACAGTATTCATATTATTAATTATAATATATCTACACATCACGCGTGCACACGCCCTTGTGTGTTTGTGTACTGTGTATACGTGCATGTCGAATTTTGAAAACGTTAAACAAACAGTGAGTGCGACAGGCGACCGCGTTGTAGGTTATATAACTGGAGAGTGGCTACAATAATATAATATTATTTATACTATATAAATAACATGTAGGTACCATTGAGTCCAAAATCGATCCTACTTGCAGAAGTTTCCATGTAACGATGGCGAGGTAGATAATAAATATATACCTACATGTAACTCTGACGGTATTGTACAACTCTCGCGCGTGATCAATCACAACAAATTATCAACAAAATTCAAATACCCAAGTAACCCGCATATATAGGGAGGTTTAAGTTCGTATAATAAACATTAAACAATACAGCTACGTGTGGGGAGGTTTTCAACATCCACGTAGAAAATATGTTACTTCTTTAATTTGATTCATTAGTTCACATGCGGACATATATATATTTTCATAGTAGATCAAACATTAATATTAAATTAAATAAAAAAAAATTTTTTTAATTAATTAATTATTTCGAAAAACATCGAATGTGTTATTTTATTAAAATTATATCACACGCGTTGTTGTTACTATGGTAGAAGTTAAAACTATACGTACAACAAAACTGTTGTGAATGAATAAAGTTCGTATTATAAATAGATTAACATTTGTCAAAATAAGTTGTGTGTAGAAAATAATAATTTTATTAACATTGGAATGTTTCAAAAGTCTCCAATAGTATATATTTTTTATTTTTTTTAATAATAAAAAACAACAAAGATAATTGAGAGTAAATCATTATTTTGGATAATTTAATGTTAGAATTTCAAAAACTTTTAAAAAAAATTTGCGAGTATTTTCAATATTTTTTAATTGCTTTAAGAAAAACTTAGGAGGATAACTTGTATTAAATTTTAAAGCTCTTTGCCCAACAAATAACAATTGTATACATAAATAAAAATAAAAAATACAGAAATTTAAAATAAAAAGAGCCAAGGTATTCTAATCTGAAAATTATATCATGTTTTGAAAATGCTATTATTTGGTGGAAACTTTCTTCACTTCTACAGTTATTTATTTTTGTAATTTGTAAATCAATAAAAATTCAAAACAATTTTAAATATTTTAGATTCTGAATAGAGTAATTATTTTATGCGCATGTCATCAGTGGCGTAGCTGCAAGATTTCTGAGGGAGAGGGACAATAAAAAACCCTGTAAAAATAAAATTTATATTATTTGTACTAAAGATGAATTTTATACTTATAAGATTACCTGATAAATAAATAGTTGATTTCCCTGGTCACGCCATTGTCCACTAACGCCTTTTAAAGCTATACAAATACCTCAATCTTCAACTTTGACTTTTAAGAGTGATTTCTGGTAGCAATGAATAGGATCTAGAATCTAGATGAATCTATTGCGTCTTGGAGGTATAGCAAAATAATTCTTTCGACGTCGTAGATTTAAAGTTTTAACTGAAAAGAAGGATTTTAATAATACCTCATATCCTTAAGGGCCATGATGTAAAAATGACCAGTTAATTTCAAAATAACTGTAAAAAATAAGGAAAAACATGAATTTTTACTTAAAAATCAAATAAATATAGTAGTCATCAGTTCACATAATATTTATAATAATAAACAATTATGTATCAAGGCATTAAGCAGAAAGAAGATGATATTATTTTATTTAAAATTTAAATAGGTACCTAATAGTCAATATGTAGTTATATTATACTGATCTATGTGCCTACCTATTCTATATTTTGAATTTAATAGAAATAAGGTATATCTTAAAGCGTGGTAATAACCATAGACATATATATCTACGGTAATAACAAGAAATAATGATAAAAATAACTGATAAGTGTTAAATGTTGAACGTGTTGTGGAGTTATTTTTTTTAATAGTACTCGAGTGTTCATTATAAATCATAACGTTCACTATCATTATTTATTGTAATTATTTGTAATTCAATAATTCAATATTTATATCTCATATTCTCATTTCTCATAGGTACCTACTAACCACGAACTAAAATATATTTGGTCGTGCATACTGCAGTACTACCTAAATACCTAAACTTAATACTGTTATTAGTTTATTACCTTTTGAATTTTTTAGTATATTATCTTCTTATTATTAGGTACTTAAATAATTTTTTTTTTTTGGTAAGTACCCAATCAGCTCATTTCACTTACCATTATAATAATTTAAAAAACATTGGGAGGCTTACTTACTATTTAAATTCTATTTTAGAGTACAGTTAAATTATTGTTCTGTGGTTCAACATACAATGTAGCTTTTCAGATTGAAGTACAAGATATTTACCATTGTATTGTTGAAATAAACCTATAAACTAGTGAATTAGTCAATAATTGGAACATTAGTATCAAACATTATCATGGCTGTAGACGAAGATGCTATATCTAAAAGGGTTACCAGTGTACTGGAGACACATTTAGAAAGTGACAAGGTAAATTATTTTGTTTATAATAATATAATTTAACTGTATAATGTTAAAATGGCATAGCTACCTATATCAAAATTATAAAAATTGAATAATATTTCTTATATGAGTGTATAAGTTTATAGATGGCCATTAACAATATAATATAATATATATTTTGTTATGTAAGTCACTAAGTTGGGCCCGTAAAGCAAAATGTGCACTGGCAACGAAATAGTTTGTTATTTAAAAGCTATTACCTAACCCAAGTCATAGTATGCTTGAGGATGGTTCTACTTCTAACTTAGAGTTTGGTAAAAATGCATTTATATGATGAATAATTATCGTATGTGGAAAAGTGTAGGTACTTAAACTTTAAAGTAATTTTCTATGCTCTTTGTTAAACAGTTTTTAATTCTTCATTTTTCTAGAAATGTTGATGACAAAAATTGATGCTAGTATATTTTTATTATGGCTATAACATATTTTAATATATATATATGTGTATACTAACCGACCTAAACATGTTTATAACTCATAATATTTTTAAAAAATATTATAGGACGCACTAGAAGCATTAAAAGAAATATCAGAGTTTTATACTGAAAATACCTTAGAATGTAGAAGAGGCTTAAGAACTAAAATAGAAAAAAGAAGTCTTGCATTAAATGAAGTAAGTTTGGTTTTAATAAAATATATTATGCAAAAAAAGAAATGTTTAACATATATACTTTTATTCTGTATTAGATAATATTACATTCAGAAGTATAAATATATCTATTACCTAAAAGTGTTTTAAAGATAATAATCAGAAAATAATAATAGTATTGTCATTTACTATTCTATAAATGTACCTACGTGAACAATAATTATTCATTAGTTTATCACTCATATTATTCTAAGTTACTATTATAATTATTGTTTTCTCAATATTTTATTATTATTATTTTTTTTTTTTTTTTAGAATTTTTTAGCATCTTTTGAAAAAGTGAAAAACGCTGTAAACGCTTTACATGACAATGTGAATTCCTTAAATGTATCTGTAATGTCAATGTCATCACAATTGAAAGACACTAAAACAGACACTCAGAACTTAATTGAACTCACAAAACGATTGCAACTTGAAAGGTACATCTCACAGAATAATCAATATTTATTTAGCGAAAAAAAATTAAACATTATTTCATTAATATGTTTGTATTTAGAAAAAGTGTATCCAATCAACAATTATTGGCAAATGCATATGTGAAAACATTCCAGTTGAGTTCTTCAGAGGTGGCTTGTCTGCGGTCTAACAATGTCACTCCTGAATTTTTTACAGCTCTACGCAAAACCCAAAATATTAGCAACAATTGTAAAGTGCTTATGCAAGCAGGTCATCAAACATCAGCACTTAGTTTGATGGAACAGATTTCCACCTACCAAGTAATATTTATTTTAGAATAATAATGTTTATCAAAAAATATTACATAGTTATTTTATTTACCTCCTGTAAGTTTTTGAGTTAGCCATAGAGACTTATAAACTAAATACAATACAATATCAAATATACCTAGTTAAAATATTAATTGAGACTTATAGACTTATGTAACAAAAAAGTTATGTGTGTTGTTTTAATATTTAAAGAACAAACTATAAATTCACCATATTCTTTCATTTATTAACTGTAGCAAATGGCCATGGAAGTATTATATAGATGGACTCAGTTAAATTGTAAAGATATTGAGTCCACAGTTACTGGTCCTCTACTCGTATTTGCCATGGAAGTGTTGCAAGACCGACCAGTATTATTTAAGTAAGTTTTAACATTGACTACTTATTCTCTCAACTCTCAATTTATTACAATTGCATCAGTTCCCATTGAGATTGTCTTTAATTTTTCCCTTGTTATAATATCACTGTAATTATTACACATTTTTCTCATGTATAATATTTCACTATAAATAAAATATTATTTTTCAGATATGTATTAGAAGAGTACTGTACAGTTAGGCAATCTGTAGTCGCACAAAGATTCATAGATGCTCTAGCAGCAAACAGTTCAAATGATACATCATTGAAAACTTTTACAAAAGACATACGACTTTACATTAACAACATGTTATCATGGTTGATTGATTATGTTCCAATTGAAAGAAAGTATCTTGCTTATCTGTTAAAAAACTGTGATAAATTAAGTAAGTACGCTATTATGCTTTCATCACTGTTATATTATTTAATATTAAATCAAAATATTTTTGTTCAATTCATTGTTGATGTAGATGTCGATGAAGAAATAGCATTATGTATGAGTAGCATAACTGAGGGATTGTGCAGTCCTTTAGTATCACGTGTAGAGAGTATATTGCATATGAATGAAAACCCAATTGACCTCTATGGTGTTGCTAGTTCATTAAAATTCTATCTCCAAATAGTAATTAAAGTAAGTTTACAAATAAACCAAAAGTAATGGCTTATAAGTTGCTATAATTTGTGAGAATGAATGATGAATGTCAGTGATAGATTTAGCTTAATACTTTTGGTTAATAATATTTTTCACTTAAAAAAAAAACTGTTTTTTATAAAACCATATTTCCAAATCAAAAATAAAAAATATATGACCAATCTGCTCCTGATAACAGTATTAAATATTGTTTATTGATGTATTATTTTAAAACTAATCTTATGAAAACCAAGATAGTTATATGTACATAGGTATTGCAGGGTATTCTATACCAACACCTACGAGCTACAAACAATTAGTTTTCACTTTTTCTTCATTTTTTCTTACTTGCTATAGTTAGTACTGTTGATAGTATTCTTTACTCTATGGTAGTTACAATTTATAAGACGTTTAGCATTGTAATTGAAATTGACTTAAAATCCTATGATTAAATTTTTCACTATGAATTGCTGTCATACAATTATTTTTAATATCATTATATGTTAATGAAAAAAAATACTTTTCTTGTCATAACTTTTAGAAAAATGTATTCTGACTAAATTTTTTTTTAATCAAAGCATTATATGTATTGACGTATTGTATAAAATAAATTTTCAAGACTGAAGAAAAAGTGCTGGTATTATAATATGTGAATTAGTGGCGGCTTGAATCTTCAAAACTCAAGGAACACATTTCAAAACAACCCACTCACCAATTAAATTTACTAGGACCAATGTAATATTCTTAGGTTCTTCTTTAGTCAAATTTTTCATTTATTTTTACAATTTATGATATAAATACACTTATTTTTTTACTTAAATTATCAATCTTCTGTTATGAATTATGATTTAACCTGTTAAACTTAAAACTTTTTTCCTCCTATTTTCAGGACAGGAACAGTCACTTCTAGTATTCTTATATTCTTATAACAAGCTGCCCCTGATGTAAATGCTGTTTTCTTAAACATATATAAATAAATAATATTCAGCAATACCTACCACTAAGTCCTGTGCACGCCTATGATTATGTATACTGGTCAGTGGTCTCTAATCGTAAAAAATTGAAATGTCCCACCAAGTATAAACTATGCAATTTAAAAACCATGATTAATAAATTAATTATTGAGTATTTATTATTCTGTTTATAAAACTAAAAATAAAATCTATATATTATATAAAAATGAATGTCTGTCATTTATGCATTCCTAAACTGTTTAACTGATTGTGATTAAATTTGGTACAGAGATAGATTAGACCTCTGAGAATAAGATAGGCTAATTTAAAAAGGGAGAGGTCAAGAGGTTTCTTCTATTAAATCAAAGCTATACAATTTATTAATTAAACTAAAATGTTGATTTTAGACTGTACCCTCTGGACAACTGTGTCAAACAATTGAAGAATTACATAAAACTATGGAATGCGTATTTTTAAACAAACTTCAAAATTTAGTACGGGATACTCTTTTGGAACGTATTGAAGCACCCCCATTAGATTTATCTCCATCACCTGGTATTGGACATTTATTAAATATCCTTAGACAAGTGTTGTCAGTTGCTGCAGTTACTGAAGATAAACAAGAAGACACATCCATGGTATGGTTAATAATCAATACTTTAAATGCTTTTGTTTAACTTAAATTATTTTGTTTTTAGATAGTATCTTGTGTCTTGGAACCTTTACTTCAAGCAATCAATTTAAGTGCTTCTCGGCTAACCCCATTAGACATGGCTGTTTACCATCTCAATTGTTTGTATGATATACATGAGACTTTAAAGCAGTACCAGTATGTTGAGGACAAACTTGAAAAATTGCAGGTGCATTAACCAAAAAATAGATAGATTAGTATATTATATTGATTGTTGCACAACATTAGATCTAATATTGTTAATCGTCCTTCAAGGCTCAAATGGCTGTACAAATAGAAATTGTTTCTACCGAACAAGCAAAATATCTTGTCACACACTTAAATCTCGAGGAAATCCAAACAATTTTACAAGGTCCTGGAGCAAACATTCCACTATCTCAGATTCAAGGAATGGAAGCTGAAAATCTGATAAATTTTTTGGTAATTGCACTTAATTGACTATCGATTGATATAATAATATGTAGTGTGTAACCCTAAATTTATAATGTGGATTATATACAATAATAAACACATAAAGCTAGGTCCACCCAAAAATAGCAGAACAGTATTTATTTTTCTCCTATTTTACAATGTGTAAACCTGGCTGATGGATTATATTTTATTATTTTCTATCCAGCAAAAGATCATGACAACAGAAGTTGGTTCTTCTGCACATCCATACTTGACACCCTGCCATAGGGGGGGAACCAGTTCCGATATCACGGTATCGGCTTGTTCTTTCACTGGACAGAGCATAAATTTCAATCTTTTATACAAATTTATGTTCCCCAAACTGAATTTGCTATTTCTTTATTTTAATATTTTTTAATAATTAATAATTATCGTGTTACAGGGTAAATTGGAAAGCATGCTAATCATGCCTCACACTGTGGCAGTACCACAAATTGGTTGTCTAAAAAATCCTTTACATTTAAGTAAGGTCAGGCGACAATCCAACGAAGTGATTTCTGCTGTTTATAAACAACTATACGAACATGTACACAATCCCACTAATGAATATGATAATCCATCGGCATTGATGCCTAGAACGCCAGATCTCGTGTATCAAATGTTAATCAATGATGAAAATCCATCATTAAATTAATTTATGTAAAAAATATGAATCAACTCAATCTTAAAATGAAATATCACATCTATCACAAGTCAAACATTAATTTATTTACAAATAACAGAGTAATATTACATTATAAAAAATAAAAATAAAATATTATTTCTCTAGCAATGTACCACGTGCGTGCCTTTTTATATCTAATGTGATTTCTGGTTCTACAAATTCTGTTGTCTTACGTTTGTTTATGCCTTTCCTCTCTAACTGCTTTTCAATAATACGCGCATTGTTTGCATATGAATCTGCTACTTCCCTCTGTGTGCAAAATAATATAATAATAGTGTCAAACATCGCAATATAATATATTATAAATGATGCACTATCACTTACCGCTTCAATTTCATCTTCTTCTTCATCAATAGTAGATACCGTCACTGAACTGAACTTGCCCATGTTCTTAGTGTGTTTGGTGACCATGATTTTCTTAGGTTTTTCAACGGCCACTTGATTATAAATATCCATCTTGGGACCTTCACCTGTACATTTGACCAAAGCACCACGTACAATAAAATAAACATTATTATTTGCCTGATGTTTATAGTACAAAAATAAACCGCATCTGCAAAATAATTTTGGTAAGAATTGAATCACAAGAGGTGATTAAGGTTCACAAACTTTTTGCACTTCAATCTATGTTGTTTTTCAATCCCTTCTTGTCGTTTCAAGTATACAATTTCGTCTTGATCGTAGGTCATTTTATTGGCATGTTTAGATCCATCGACTACTCGGGCTCCATCTCGTTTGCGTAGAGGTAATTTTTCCAAAGCACAATCTAAAATCAGTAAACATAAATATCATAAAACCATGTTGATGAAGAATTTATGTAGGTACAAAGATCAGACTGAAACATTCGGGTAAACCTAAAACGGTCCACTGTTTAAACTGGATTCAAAAGTTATAATTTTAACGATCGCTCACCCAAAATTAACGTCATCTGACCACACAAACAGTAATACGAATGTAACGGCTTCTCCTCGTTATATTCTTCTTGATCTTTGGTGTCCGAACACACTATACTGCGAGAAACTACTTTTGGCATTTTAAAAATATTTAACTAATGCTACTGATTTAATGGACCAATAATTTGTGGTTTTAGTAGTAGTAGTAGTTATTGAATTAATACTTAATTTATAATTATTTTATTTAAACAACAATAACGTTATAAATTAATTTCAGCGCGTCAACAATTTAATAGTGTACGAATGTTCAATGTACGATTGTGACTATTTTTCAGACTAGTGATAAGAAACGCCGTATACTCGGTTGCGTTTCAATGTATAACAGGCGCAAAACGTTTATAACGTTTATTTAACGCCCACCAACCACAAGATGGCGCGATGACAATGATTTTCGATGACATAGTAATTTTAATAGGCGTCCAACCGTCCAACGGAAAGTTTAAGATGAATTTTTTATATGAACAATTTTCAAATAAAATTTGTTAAATTACAAACGTATCATAATAATTTTGCGAAAAAAAAAAAAGTTCAAAACAAAACAAACAAAACATATAAATGTATACAAATATTGGCCTTGGAAAAAAAATCAAACACAAAATAAGGCTTAAGAGTTCAGACTATTTATTTGGAATAATGATAAATAATTTTAAAAATGTATATTTCATTGAGTCTGGCTTATTGTGTAACAACAATAAAAACCAAAGCAGCAAGGCACTCCCGTAGCCTCCTGCGAAGAGTCCACCT
The DNA here is from genome assembly GCF_020184175.1 of Aphis gossypii. Lineage (NCBI taxonomy): Eukaryota > Metazoa > Arthropoda > Insecta > Hemiptera > Aphididae > Aphis > Aphis gossypii. The sequence continues at coordinate 10,685 of NW_026083274.1, forward strand.
AACATTAGACGTGTAAAATCAATCATGTATAACTATAAAATAAATATTACTTTGAATAAAAATATAGATACCTATTTGAATAATTGAACGCGTTATTTATACTCACTTTTTCTAAACTAATAATACGGCACCGACAAGCATAATTATTATTGATGACAGGTAATTCTGGACTGCTAAATTTCCACACCACCCTAGGGGTATTAGCATAGGCGCGTTTTTTTTTATGTGGTATCGCCAGGAGCCATATTCCACGAAAGATATAAGTCTTAATATGTTTATTGTTTTTGGTGACTGAAAAAAAAAACCAAAATTATTTGATGTGTTAATAGATTCATCATTATGTTGTAATATGGTTCAATAAATTAACATTGTGCTCCGATGACTTGAAAGTAAGCTTGGTACCGGAAATTCTATTTACAAATAATAAGTCAAATATATTTGTTAATAAGTGAATGCATTTTTTGATCGTGGAATCTTATTTGGCGTTTTCCCGAATATAATTAGCCACATTTGTTGCATTTTTAATTGAAATCGTTATGTTCTAATCTTCTATGTGTGTTTAAATTGCGTTTAATGAAATATTTTTTATTACACATATTTCATTTGAAGTTCTCTTTCCTGATTATAATGTTTAAAAATGTGGTCTTTAAGTAAATCCTTCCTTTTGAAAACTTTTGTACAATAATCACACACAAATGATCCTGGGACGTGTGTCGCTTTATACCTGAAATACATACTTTTAAATTTAAATCTATATTCACACTTTTCACATCTATACTTTAATATAGTATCATCAATGTCCTCTTTGCTTTTCTGATCATCGTTGCCGTCCTGGTTCTCTTCGCATTCATCATCATCGTTGACGTCCTGGTTTTCGGTAGGTGGATGTATACTCTCAACTGTAATATAAAGAAAAGAAAAATATGTATATTTTTATTATTGTTATACCTAATTATTGTAATTATAATGTGGTATGTACAGATAGCCTGAGGATGCTGTAACCCAAAAGCACGGCTTTTAAAATCGAGCTGACAAAATTTGCACGATTTTTTCGAAGCCATAATATGTTAAAAAAAATTGAATAATTTTATGTAATAATGATGGTTATATATTAATTGTTATATTATGTAAGATAAATTTTATATACTATATATATTAATATACTTAAGTACTTAAATAATTGATAAAGCAGAAATGAAAATATAGTATATAATAAATCGAGGTCTTCAAACAGTTCAAACGTTAAAATACAAATGAATACGTAAGTACAACACTACACTATTAAAAGAGAAAAGACAGAGCGCTCGCCGCTCACCAGTCACAGTTATGAGTGTTATACTGTTAACTTTTAACTGACAAGACAACTATGATGACTTAAGAAATAAAAAATAAGAATTGCGATCACGATTAAAGATAAATATATTTAATCGTGATTATGATTAATAATAATCATTGCTAAAATGGTGGTGGCAGATACGACAATGATCGCCGGTGAGGGTCGTTGCCCGTTGGATGCACAAATAGACATAAACCAAATAGGTTATACTTGGAATATCCGGAATCCTTTTATATAAATATGTAATATTTTAAAAATAATTTTTATTATCAATAAAACGTCCTTGCGTTGACTACCGTTAATTTTAATAGATTCGTCGAATTCAATGCAATTTTTCGAATAATTATATATTATAAAATTGTATGCATTATTATAATTATATATAATATATTATATACGATATACCTACGTATTATAACAGATATAGACATATAGTAATAAATATTGAATATTGTAGTGACTTTATAAATTATAATTTACAACTTTCTTTTCCTCTCTTTTATTTGACAAAATTCTTATTTCATTACTAATTGTTTGAAAAATGCCGTTTTCAGATGTCAATATCATATTATAATAAGCGCAGTTCAATTGTCTTAGTTTAATGTTGATCTGTATTTTTCTTGACTCTATTTAGTTTTGAAAAAGCTGTTTTGACTGGACAGTTTTAACTTGATATAGTTAAATAAATTTTAAGTGCAATATATAAATCGGGAAAGACATCAATTAATTAATTTTCATTAAGCTATTTCCAAAGATCAAGTATACTAAAATGTGTCACTATCTTTAATAAATTGATGGTTTGCATAAGGAAAAATACTCTTTGTTTTGTTTCAATTACTTATTTCCTATACAGATTTGTCTGTATTTTATACAGTTAAAATATGGAAAAATCCTGCTTCCATATACTATACCTACATATAAGTACCTATGTGCAGTTATTTTTTTTTTTTTTTTTTTTTACTTAGCTCACACCAAGACCGTGGCGGTGGGCTGAGTGTATATATTCGTATGACAGAGTAGAACAATAAATTTAGGAATGTAAATAGGTATTAACAGACACAAATTATACTACATGCGGAATGACATAAATTAAAAAAAAAAAAGCTTAGTACGACAAATTGTACCTAACTATTAAAGCAGGGGTATATTTGAAACTATAAAGATTATGGAATATTGGATTACATTTGGTTACACAATTGTGTGTAAATTTCTTATCAATAAAATCATTTTGATGGTACTGGGGTGCTGGGGTGGCATTAATGTTTGAAATTCTGAACTTCCCTTTAAGTTACAAAACAAGTCTTTGTGGTTAAATATACTTGTGAAATTTTGGTGAAAAAATTTACGAGAGGTACTTGAGAGACGGAGCTAATAATATAAGGATAATAAATGAAAATACACATTTTAACAAATAAAATACTATCTGGCTGAAAAGAAAAATAATAGTTACATTACATGAAAGAAACCAATAGCAACTCGTGTTATTCGGGGATTCAATTAATAAATTTATGATACAAACAGTTCGTAATCAACATTACATTGAAAACGTCGTGTGTAACTTAATTAAACGCCGTTTAAAATGCATATTTTCGAAAATCATAATTTTGTAAAATCATTTTTTTTTCCAAATTCATTAAAAAAATGCATGATTTGCAAAAAAATCAAATTGTTCAAATCGATTTACAAATGTGTACAATGCAAAAAGACGTGTCACAGGAAATGTCTAAGAAAGTCTTTAAAAAGTGAACAGGAATTAAAGGTACAACCGTTACCAATATAATTATATTTCTTCTAATAATTAAAATAAATGCACGATGGCCGGACATAAAGGAAAATAAAAATAAAACAATTGTTATGAGAAAACTAAAAAAATACTATTCCTGTTTGAATAATGACTAAAATGACGTATTCAATTGTATTCATAAGCTTTATGAAAAAATAAACATAACATTTTTTTTATATATATATATATAATTCACATCAATGCAGAGCATAATAATCTTCAAGACATAGTATGATGTTATAAGAAAAAAATACGTACAAATCGAATTATTTAGTCATTCTATTCCTTTTTGCCCATGCGCCGTTCAACGTATAAGCATAGTTGAATGTACTAATATTTATAATTAAAATAATCAAAGCCAGTATTGTAGTAATAAATATATTATGTCTATGGTTAGAACGTTTATCACAGAAACAAAACAACAATTCGATAACAAACAATATCAATCCGGCTGCGACCGTTAACGCTCATGATAACCGAAATGGATATTTTGTTATGCCAGACTTCAATAATTCGCTAACGGAATTTTCGGGACGAGAAGCTAGCCATGAAGCTCAATTATGGATTGATTCAGTTGACAGCGTTGCCAGATTACATGGATGGCCAGAAAGTTTTAAAATGGAAATTGTCCGGACTAAGCTAGTGGGCCCATCGCGTAACTGGTACATTGGCCGTACATTTACGTCTTGGAGTAGTTTTGTTGATCAATTTAAGAACACGTTTGTCGGACATACACTTGATACGGTCGATCGAGTTCGTATTATGTCTAATCGTGTCCAAGTAAAAAATGAGAGTGTATTCGATTATTTCCACCACAAGTCTAGACTATGTCGTGAAATTGGATTATCGTTTCGTGAAGAAAAGCGACAGATCGTCGAGGGCTTGTATTCCCGTGATCTCTGCAATTATTTATTAGCACGTGACCATTTAAGTGAAAACGAACTTTTATCTGATTTACGTGCGTTCGATACCGTGAATGTTGCGCGTAATATTCGTTTTCGTGTGGGAGAGAATTCTAAGAGTTTGAACGACGGTGTTAACCAAAGTAAAAATAATAAAGTAAATCAACATTTAACAACAAATTATCGACCGGTAACGGGAGAACCAACTAAGGCTCAATCATCGGCAAAATCATCGAATATCCGTAAGCAGAAGGACCTGTCTCAAATTACGTGTTTTAACTGCAAATCGCTTGGACACTTCGCCAATGTGTGTCCAACCCGTATCTGTCAAAAGTGTCACAGTTTGGGTCACTCGGAACGAAGTTGCCCTGACTTCCGAAGTAATCAGCAAAACGACAGAATTGGTGAGAATGTATCATTATTAGAGAGGTCACCCCCATGTATTGTACCCCCTTATATGATAAGTATTACTATTAAGTACCCCAATGGTGTTCTATCTGAGGTAAATGCACTTGTCGATACTGGTAGTCCTGTTAGCCTTTTAAAATCTACTATTGTTCATTATGTATCAGGAGTTGCACCTCCTAAATCTGATTTAGTTGGTATTAACCATCAAACTTAGTGTAGTTGACCAATTCTCTGCTGACATTTTTCACACTGATCTTGAAATTCCTATTAATATAAATTTTCATGTGGTGCCAACGATACTATTAAGAGTGACTGTTTATTAGGACGCAACTTTTTATCTCACCCTCGCATAATTTTAAGTGTTGAGAATGGACAATTTTTATTAATTTTAAAAGCAAAAGTGACAACATTTCTTTTGAAGAAATCTTATCTATTAATTTCAATGATGAAAATAATGATAATTTAGATATTGATTTGAATATAGAGAAATCATTACCAGTAAATGTTAAAATGAAAGTTAATCAAATTTACAAAGATTCATATTTAACGGCGAGTACTATTGATAATAATGATAATAAGGTATACCAAGAAATGATTATTCAATTAAAAAGTGATAAAATATTTTATTTCAGACCACGGCGTCTTCCTTTTATGAAAAAAAGTGTCTTCAAAAGATATTAGATAACATGTTAAGTAAAAAAATAATTAGGCCTAGTAAATCTGAATACAGTAGCCCTATAGTTTTAGTAAAAAAGAAAAGTGGTGAATATAGATTATGTGTTGACTACCGTGAGCTTAATAAATTTATTGTAAAAGACAGATTTCCCCTTCCATTAATAGATGATAACATAGATTTATTAAGAGGAAAAAAATATTTTACTTGCCTGGACCTTAAAGATGGATTTCACCATGTTAATATTGCCAAAGATTCAATAAAATATACTTCATTTATAACACCTTTAGGACAATTTGAATTCTTAAAAATGCCATTTGGTCTGGCTACGGGTCCCTCATGTTTTAGTCGTTTTATTCAAGACATATTTAGTGAATTTATTCGGAAAAAAGAAATAATTGTGTATTTTGATGACATTATGATTGCCACTGAGTCTATTGAAGAACATTTAGATTTGCTTGCCAATTTTGTGTGTTATGAGAAACAGACAACTTGAGATACTTGGATAAGAGTGAGTTTCTTAAATTCCAGGTAGTTTATCTTGGATATAGTGTAAGCCAACTTGGTATACAACCAAATCCTAAGAATATTTGTGTTGTTCAGAACTATCCAGTCCCAAAAAATAATAGGGAGCTTCAAAGCTTTATAGGACTAGCATCTTATTTTAGACGTTTTGTTCCAAATTTCGCTATTATTGCTAAACCTCTTTATAACCTACTAAAGAAAGGAATTATGTTTGAGTTTGGAGAAGAACAGTTAAAATCATTTGATTCTATTAAAGAAAAGTTAGGATCACAACCTTTATTAGCTATTTATGACCCTAAAGCAAGTACAGAACTTCACTGTGATGCTAGCAGTCATGGGTACGGTGCTATTTTGTTTCAGAAGCAAGCTGACAACAACTATCACCCCATATTTTATTATAGCCATAGAACTACAGAAACTGAGTCTCGTTATCATAGCTATGAGCTTGAAATGTTAGCAATTATTAATGCTATTAAGCGCTTTCATGTATATCTATTAGGGATACATTTCAAGATAGTTACTGATTGTAATAGTATAACATTAACACTAAAACGGAAGGATATAAATCCGCGCATAGCTAGGTGGGCCATGTTTCTTCAAAACTATTCCTATGATATTGAACACCGCACAGGATCGCGTATGCAGCATGTAGATGCGTTAAGTCGTTGTAAACAGATAATGGTATTGGAGGCTTGTACCTTCAATCAAACTCTTGCTATTAAACAGGGAACTGACCCAGACATTAAAACTATTTTTGAATATCTTGAGAAGGTTAGGTGATATGTAGAGTGGTTTAGGAAGCTGTAGTAATAAATATATTATAATCTATGTTATAATCTTCGTCGTCCATCGATTATCGTTTCACGATCAACGGACGACGAATAGTCAGTTTTTGTCCGGCGTCCGTTGCGTTTGCATCGTCCGCCCGCGGACATGTTCCGCGTCGTCGAATTAAATTATTACTTGTATTTTTAATAATTATTATATTTTGTATTTTATGTTTCGCGTCGGCGAGCAGTGTTATTATTTGTTATTTGACTATTAATATAATTTATATTTTACTGTGATTAATTAAATTATTATAACCTATATCGCCCTACAGTATCCAGCCTGTTCATTTTCTATTGAGTGTCTTAGAGTTTGCACACATAAAGTTATACATATTATTGTTTAGAATGGTCCAGACGACAAGACACAGATTGATTCAAGTACAAATCAAACGAATAAAACCGATGAAATGGAAATTCTTACAGTTGACGAAGATATCGTACATGAAAAAGAAATGCCGAAAACACAAACAACACATACAACAGAAGACGTTGAAAAATCTATGGAAAACGATGATGTATTGCGAAAAAACATAATAATAAATAAACAAAAATCTGAAAATGAAGTAACTAAATACCTAAAATATTTAATTATTTATCCTAAATTCTTAGTTATATATATTTTATATCTACAACCTAAGTTTCTATTTTATTTAATATTTTTAATAATATTATTATTTTTTAGGTATGCTATGCTCAAGATCCAACCATTTATGAATATGATGAAAAGTATGATATTTTTTTCCTATGTTTTATTTAATATACCTATGATTGGCCATACAGTCTGGGGGAACGGGGTAAATAAAATAAGGCAAGGGGGGCCAACTTCACGCAGCCCCCCCTTTTGAGCTAAGAATTTCAAAATACCACCAACATTTTGCAAATAATTTGCAAACATTTGCAAATTGGTTTTCAGAATTTGCAAATCAATATTTATTTTCCCCGGTCGATTCGGAAAATATTCTAATATTTTGAAAATGAATTGATTTATAGATAAGTTAAATAAATAAATAAATAAATCTAAATTAAATAAAAAAATTGAAATTAGATAAAAAAGATCAAGTTGAATAAAAGAAATTAGATTAAAAAGGTCAAGTTTGATTAAAAATTTTGAAAAAATTCAAAAAGCTCTTCCTCACACGACGGCGGCTCATCATATTTTTCTATAATTTTTTCCTAATAATAAATAAATTATCATTATAAATAATATATTATTTATAAATTTTTAAATTATTATACATACGAATAAGCGTTTTGTAACTTCTTCAGTTACTGTCGCCACGAATGTTTTTATAATTAATTTTTTATATTCCATTTTAATTAGTATATCTTAATGGCCTAAAATATTAATAAAATTGTTATTAACACAAACAAATAATTATTTATAATGAAAATAGTCGTTAATTATTACTAATAGCAATGATTGATAACAGTTTTATTTCAGCCATATATATAATATAATAATAATTCTAATATTTTGAAAATGAATTGATTTATAGATAAGTTATATGAAAAGAGTGCGCCTCGGTCGCCGTTTTTTTCTTCCATGGCCCGCCGCCGTCGTTATCGCGAAAACGGACGGTTCTCCAACGCCGCCGTCTCGATAACGCGTTTTTCTTAGGTTAGGTTCGATTATTACGCGGGTTTTCGACGATTTTATTATTTTTTCGATTTTTTTTTTTTTTTTATCGGCTGTTTGTTATATTATAATATGTTGTATTTTCAACCCGTTTTACGTAAATACCTATAGGTATGAGGGTTTCAACTTTCAAGTGTACGTTGCTTTGGGAAACGTTATATTAAATAGACAATTAATATAAGCTTTATTACACACGAATTATACGGAATTTTACAGGTATATAATTTATGATGGCATACTCTTCATTTTTCAATATAATATTTATTCACACACACACACACATATATATAAAATTGATATGTTTCAATAATAAAAGCCCCTGAAAGAGTTAGGTACAGGTATAGTTAGGTAAGTCAAAGTTGTAATTGCAAATATTCTTAATCATACCTAAGAGTTTCTGTAGGAAATGTTTATGACACTTTTCTTATAGTATTTTATTATGCATGTCCTTTAAATTGACTATGATGTAATGTGTAATACGTTTTAATGTATACTGTAACAATTTCTCTGAATAATTAATATTATATTATTATATTGTTATTATATTATTTGTATTGTATTGCAATTGATACCTATTTGATTTGTTTTAATGTTTTGCCTAATATATTGGACTATTATAATAGATACAACACACTGACACTGTACATATGGATAAGAAACAAGAGTTTATACAGTGTATAGTTATGATTATGATTATAAGTGTGACATTTCAATACATACACTGGTATGAGGTATACCAATATATATATATATACCTACTTACTTATATTACTGAGTGTGTATACTTAAGCAGAATTGTTATGACTGAATATAATATGTTGGATGGACATTGGACATGTTATTATAGTAACTTAATATGGTAAATATGAATTTATTAAATGTATATTATGTTATTTATTCTTATTAATATTAAATTCATTTACAAAAATTCTTCTATTTTCATCATTTTTATGTGAAAATGAAATTAAAAAAAAAAAAAAAATTAACTGTATTATACGCAATAGCTCATGTAAATTAACCAATACCTATTACCTATTATACTGCTTAATTTCTTTTTTTTACATTTTAATATTTTATTGCATTATATATTTTAAAATTAATTAATATAATACAATATACTTAAGATTACAATAAGCTGAATAAGCATACATACATGTATTAAATATTTATGCTACTACCAAAAAATAAAAAAATACCTATAACAATACCAACGGTGCCAACACTCAACATAATTATAATGGTACTTAAAACACACATGTTAACACATCATTATTATTATTATGTTAACCTATGAGCTGCACAAATACCTGTAATTGTAATGTAAGTAATTTGATCAAATTTATACTTTCCTTTACAAACATGATACATTGAAGTTGCACTACTACAACTGATACTATTATTTAATTATTAGATACTCATATTATATTAATATAAATATAGACACCAGGAAAACTCTTAAAGAATATATTGATTATATTTTATTTATTCTGAAAAAATAAACAAAACAAATTTAAAATTTAGAAAAATAATAATAAAAATGCTAACAATAAAAAACTTATTGCTTACCGCTTGGACATTCTTCTCTGTCCTGTATTTAAATCATATTTTTAACAATCAATATTAATTAATAATATTGGGGGACGAGGTGACCGTGCGGTCTAAGGCGTCGTTGCGGCGCAGCCGGTTGCTGGTTCGATTCGCGGTCACCGGGTGACATTTTTCTTCGGGCAAGTCACGGTGTCCGGAGAATAAGTGCCGCCATCCCCCGCGCAATAATATAATAATATATTTATAATTACAAAATATACGTACAATCACGGGCCAGATGGCCTTTTGTGCTTCAGTTTATAGCATCCTGAAAAATAAAAGTGTATAGGTAACATTGTAAATATTCATTATTTTTGATATTCATACTTTTTTGGCATTTTTGGTCGGTGTTGACCATCACCGTACAGTTTCTGAAACTGAACATAATCAGCTATAACATTTAATATTAAATTATTAATTAAGTAAAAAGTAAAATGACATATTACAGTTAACCTAAAAACAAATAAAAAATACACGCGAAAAGGTTAAAATAACTAATACGTGTACTCACTTCGAATGAACAATTCAAATTGAATAGCGTCCGTAAGACGTTCGTTGTTCCATTGCATATTACGCATTTATGGTTGGAATTAGTACTATAAATAACCGCAAGTCTGGTCCATCGGTCTACCCATTAGTGACGATTGACAATTGATATTTAATAATATCCTTTGTAATATTAATTAAATTATATTATGTGCGGTATTTAATATTAATTGTTAATACTGGTGCCATGTTGTGGCGGAGTAGAGAGCGAAAAGCGTTGAGGACCTGGGTCCGGTGCGCCTGCATCAGGCAATTTTTCTTTGACGTTCTTGCAACACGTTTGTCTTTACGTAAACAAAAATTTGCACTTTTTTCTGTACTTTTTTTAGTACATATTATATATTATATATATTTTTTTTTAACTTCATTGGACGTTTTACAGACCGGTAAGTACAATTTCTATCATTCATATAAGCTAATTAATTAGCGCATCCGCCCCGAGTATTACAGGGATATGCATTATAATTTATAGTCGTCCAATTCAGAATGCAACGCGAATTACTACCGGGCAGTATTACCACAAAGTCCGTATGTGATTTCGAGGATGCCGCTTTTTTATACTTACAACTTAATGTGTTCCAGGACGCAACCAGGGGGTGGACCCCGGCCCGGACCCCCCCTTGGATCATGCCATAGTATTTATTTTTATTTTATATTTTTAAAGTTACCCAAAAGTTTTCATCAAAATGTATTGATTATAATTATTATTAGAGTTGGTATAATAATATAATTGTGTATATAAAGCAATGAAATGTATTTACAATGTATAAAGTATATACTCAGGAAGAGAACAAAAAAACAATATATAATAAATAAAAAATGTTCCTGGACCCCCCCCCCCCTTGAATAAATCCTGGTTGCGCCACTGATGCGTTCTATTATTTTTAAGTTCTTTTCCGGGATCGTCGGTCGATGTGGTCAACAACATTCTCATTACGTTCGTACCTCGCACTTTTTCAACGTAAATATTTGTCGTATTTACACATTTAATTTGTATTTATATTGTTTGTCAATGTCCTTAAGAAACATAACAAGTAATGATTGACATTGTTTCATTGAACAAAAATTTTAATTGTTATAATACAACATATTAAGCATTGTAGTTACTGATTTGTAACCAAACCAGACACTGTTGACCATAACAATTGTTATAACACACACCATGTACAGCGTTTTATGCATGTAATATTTTCATTAATTACTTACATTATAATAATAATTATAATACACATTGTTCTGTATGTTTTTTTTTATGTCTCATGTTCAAAATATATATCAAATATATCATAAAAATATACAATATTCTTAATTATTTACCAATACAAACAATTAAAAAGAATAAACTCCAATACTTAAACGTATTATTGCCAAGTTTAATTTTACGTATACAATAATATATATTTATTGTTTGTTAATATTACACTTTACTATAGTGTTCTTTAAAATACTTTATATTCCTTTAATTTGATTTTCAAATACATGTGTACATTGTACAATATATGATGTGGTCGATTAAATTATAATATAATATGTATGTGTTTAAGAACTAACATCACACTTTCACAGGAATAGATTTACACTGGTTGAGGACGGATAGCTAGACACTCAATTGCAATTTTTCGAATTCATTTGTTTTTTGTTTTACAAACACAAAAGAACCGGGCAAGCGACCGAACACCGTATTACACTGGTTGAAGACTAATAGACAATCAATTACCATTTTTCGTATTTTTATATTATGTATAGGTATGTAATATAATATATATTATTACATAATTACACATTCCAAAAACAGCCGGGCAATTATGTCGAGATAAACTTTTACACCGAGAGCGATAACAATGATAATACTATCAGTTAGGTATATTAACTATAGGTAATAACTTATAAACACAACGATCGACTTAAGTACTTTTTTAGTACATGATCTCTTTTCTAGACACCTGATTACCATTTCCGACCGAATTCCCCGTAAAACTATTTTCACTCGACCCCATCTAAGGTTAGGTTAGGACCCCCCTCGGCGCCTTCCATAACCCCTGGATAGGTTAGGTTAACTAAAATTGTGACTACTAGACTTTTTACGATATTTTCTTTACAATCCCATCTCCGATCTAGGGTACTCACTTAGAGCGAATATCACTTAGACCGAATTTCACAGCAGAGCGAGGCACACTTACACCGAGGCACACCGGCCGCTATTATTATAAGTATATATACATATTATTAAGTGTATTACTATAACGCGTTAAGCGAGTAAATTTTGAATTGTTATGTTTTCAATTTTTATGACATCTGATATGTTTTATAGTTTCTTATATATATCAAAAACAACATCTGAACTTTGACATTAGGAAGTATGACAATTATGGATCTAACTTTTGGACATCAATTTACATCATATTATGATGACTGATAGCTAGACATTCAATTACCATTTTCACTAAATAAATTTTATAATATAAAAAAAAGAACCAGGCATGCGACGGGACACGATATGAGATTGTTCATATTATACTATATTGGTATCATAACCTACTATTCACACATTGTCCACGATCCGACGCAATCGGATTGCCTATGTGGTGGGTGGGTTTAATTGCGTTTAATTCGATTTTTCCCAATGATAACTGACAACTCGATTTTAGATTTAAATGTTATTCGACTTTATACTAATTATCCTACAATACAATATTAGACTTTCGACGTCGGAGGCGCAGGTGGATTGTATTGTCAGATATAGATTTAGGATACAGATTTAGTTACGTGATGTGATGATTGATAGCTAGACACTCGACTACCATTTTAGCTAAATACATTTTTTTTATATACAAAAAGACAGGGCATGCAATGGGAAACGGTATTACACCAGTTTAGGACTGATAGCTAGACACTTAATTAAAATTTTTCGTATTTATTTACTCGACTTCAGTACTTTTCTTACTTTTTTAGTGTATGATTTCTTTTCTAGACACCCGATTACAATTTCCGACCGAATTCCTGATAACACGATTTTTACACGACCCCCTCGAAGGCGCCAAAGGCGGCTTCCACCAGCCCAGAAATCGAGGCACACCGACCCCCTCGAAGGTTAGGTTAACTAAAATTGTGACTACTAGACTTTTTACGATATTTTCTTTACAGTCCCGTCTCCGACCTAGGGTACTCACTTAGAGCGAATATCACTTAGACCGAATTTCACAGCAGAGCGAGGCACATCTAGTAATAATAATAATTGAAGAGTCTCACTAGAAACTCCTTTCTGTGCATAAGTAACACCGATAAGAAACAGCACACCGACAACCGATAGCGAGACTATTATACATTAAGTTTCGTTTCTAATATATAATATAATATATATATAATATATTTGTTGGCTCGTCTTCGGCTTTAATAATAACAAACTAATGGGCCTTAGCGGCCGGGAGGATAGGCAACTTATAGCACTACCGTCCCATGAACAATAATAATAAAAAGGCAATTGTTGTAATTAAAGTGACTTAGAAATTGTATAATATATTACTTGACCACTTGGTCCAATAGATTTATAAATTTATAGTTAACAATATATTATATCACAGAGTAGTTAACATCAGTCAAGTTGAACAATACTAAATTATACAAAAATAATATATCAAATAATAATAATAATAAGTGACACGTCGGTCAGATGACAATTTAATAATAGCTGGTGCACCACATACCCTTGTGGTTATGACTTCTTGAGGTGCCGGGATCCGTATAATAATCAATTTAAATACAATAAAAAGTACAGGATTGATCCCGCACACACTCAAGAACGCCGCTAACCTTAACATGAAGAACAATCACAATACACACTGCTACAGCGGACACACAACTCAACAAACCACGAAAAACACAGTCTTCTGCTGGTAGTCAATGACCGCCCTAAACTAGGGGAAAAACAATTAAATGATTGGCAATAAGAGCGCGAACGATATTTATCAGACAGAAGAAATCACAAGCACAAGAAAAACGTGGTTTGACAGCTGCAGCAGGAACAAAAAAACAGTATGGTAAGGCTGGCTGGACAGTGGACAGCGGACAAAAGTGAAGTGAATGAATTTACATGTAACGGACGAGAGAAAACGAAAAAACTCAAAAGAACGGTATTTCAGTGTCACCACACTAAACAATAAACAATGGAAAAACTAGAAACTTTGTGACACTGAAAGCATGACTAAATGAAAAACTTAAAGTTTTGAACATAACCGAATAATAAGAAAACATTGATAATGATTCCACAGCTGGCCGGTCGCACACTAACGCCTGATAAGCGTCAGCCGACGAAGGCTGCAACTTTGGAACGCACCGTTACGCAGGTACACATGAAAACGATAGTATATAACTAAATGAAACGAAACGGAACATGCTACATTGAATACCAACAATATTATTGATATATTATTATAGTATCAAACTATTAAATAATATGTTAAAAATACTTTAAATAAACCTAGACTCAGTCAATTTACTATATTCTGAACTTTCTGTTGATAACGTTACTTATGTTAGTAATGTAAACTTTTTATGTGCTAATTTCTTGAGTGATAAAGTTTTTCTTAGACCATTTGTATACCATTGTGGGAAAGAGGAGGTTTTAAAGTGGCAATTAGGTACAAATTGAATGACTGATTTATGCAATGCATCGTAAAAGGCGTGTACCGCGGAGTCAAGACCGAGAGGTATAATTGTAGAAGCCAATCAAATGATGCAATAAAAGATCTGATATTAGTGTAGTTAGCTTTACGAAAGTTAAAAAATGAGTGATCACGTTCACAGTAGGTTATAGGTGTGTTAAAAGGAACAAAGAGATATAATGCTGGGTGATACAAATCAATAGGTACAATCGGTTCATCAGACTTCTCAACTACCAAAGAAAATATGTTACTAAAAACTAAATCTAGGAGAGAACTGGTTTTGTTAATAATATTATTACTCTGGAAAAAAGAGTGAGATGCAAAAGTTTCTGGAATACAGTGAGCACTTACTGGCGTTGAATAAGAGTAAACTAACCCATTCACTTCATTTTCCCAAATGATCACCGGCAAGTTGTAGTCACCACAAAAAAATATAAATATGATTCGGGAATTGACGGATAATTGATTCAACGGATTTAATGTGTGACTCGTAGATGAATGGAGAAGAAGAAGGAGGAATATAAACTCCACTAACAATAATTTTCAATGAACCAGTAGAGATACGCACAAAAAGTTGTTCAACATTTGATTCTAAAATAGAAATTGGATATGAAGTTAAGTCTTTACGTACGCCAATGAGAATACCACCACCCTTTAGAGAAGTATTAGTAAAGTTACTTCTGTCACATCTATAAATAATAAAATTAACAAAGCCTAATTCACAATCAGAAACACAACCATTTAACCTAGTTTTGGTAAGAACAATAAAACCATAATTAATAGCAGACACATTACATTTAAAGTTAGTAAGTTTAGACCTGATCCTGCGGCAGTTTTGATAGAAACCAGTTAGTGGGGCCTTGGTAGACAGGAGTTTTTGGTTTTACTTGGATGCTGACTGATGTTGGATATCTAAGTTTTTTGAAGCGTTGAAGTCAACCTTTGGAAGCCCGTTGTGAAATAGAATTCTCAGTCCAACCTCACCGTTTTTTGTCTTGCTATCAAAGCTCTCATGGCAAGAGCGCAAAAGTCTCCGTTCCAATGCGGTTTTGTCTTTTGTTAATTTAAATCTTTGAGGGAAAAGCGTGCCAGAACGTTTAGCCTTTATATATTCGCTGAACAGGCACAAGGCCAACTCTTTAGTGTCGAAGATTATTTTTAGAGGGTGAGTAGAATCAGTACGATTTTTACCAAGTAATAAACTTGGAAGAAGATGTTATTGAAGCCCCTAAAGATCCGAGAATTTCTTTAAATTTTGACTTGTCATGAGTAACACTCTCGGGGATTGACGAAGAAGAAGATTCTACAATGCCATACGCAATCAGGTTTGTCGAGCAATGCTCACGTTCAAATTGCTCATGCATAACTTGTGAAACAACTTCATGCGACTGAATCGAGGAAGTAGTACTATCAAGAATAACCATTTTCCCTTAAGATCTTCCAATTCATCTTTTTTTTTTGAGTTTTCTGCCTTAATCTCAGTGATTAGAGAGGAAACTTGCTTTAAATTATTTTTAAGTTCCGCAGATATTGGAAGGAAAAAATAAATAATAGAAAATCGTAAAAATATCATTCCTGTTATTGAGGCAATTATTTTGTGTGGTCGGCAAAATATGGCACTAAGAGGTCATCGTGACTGGAAACATTTTCAAAACATTCTCAGATGACAAACAAAATAATGACAGTAATTTTAGGTCAATTCTTCGATATAGGGCCCAAGGTGATAGAGATATGAGATCATATCTTGAAAGTTCTGGTACCATTAAGTGTACAAGTTCTGCTAGTCAAAACGAAATAATCGATTCCTGTAACAAAGTATTATTAAATAAAATAATTTCAAGAGTAAACGAAGCAAAATGTTTTTCTGTTCTCGCTGACGAAACGGCCGATGTGTCGAGTATAGAACAGGTATCTTTGTGTGTCAGATATGTCGAATTAAACACCCTTGAACTTCATGAAGATTTTTTGCAATTCGTTCCTGCTGTTGACATGACAGGAAAGGGAGGGATTGGCAAAATTAATAATTGATAATCTGCAACAATTTGGCATAGATACGACATATTTAAGTGGTCAGGGGTATGATGGGGCAGCCTCTATGTCGGGTAAATTAAATGGCGTTCAAGCACATATTAAAGACATACACCCATTAGCAATTTATGTACACTGTTCAGCACATGTGTTAAACCTGGTAGTATCTAAATCATGTAGCGCGACACAAATAAGAGATTGTTTAGCAACTTTGGGGAAAGTTCGCGATTTCTTTATTTTTCCGAAAAGAAAATCAATCCTTCGATTTCATATTGAAAATTTATCAGAAATGTCCACTAAAAAATCATTGAAAAGAAATTGCGAAACTAGATGGATAGAACGATTTTACGCAATAAACGATTTTATGGAACTTTATGAGTATGTCATTGAAGCATTGGATACAATTTCAGAATGGGACGATAATGATACTTCGAATAAAGCAAGGCGTCTTAGAAGTTCTATTTTAGATATAGAGTTTGTGATATCATTATTCGTATTGAACAAAGGTTTTAGTATAGGTTTACCACTTTCAAAGTTCCTACAAAAATCAAATATCGATCTTAAATTGGCTGTACATTTAGCAAATGATACAAAAAAAGAATTACAAGAACTTCGAACACACGCCGATGATGTTTTTAAAAAAATATTTGAAGAAGTAAAAGTAGTAGCCAAAAAATTCGATATTTAAATTAAAATTCCGAGATTAACAAAAAAACAAACTAATAGAAGCAATATACCATTAAATACTCCGGAACAATATTATCGAGCATCAATTTTAATTTTATCTTGACAAATTTATTACAGAGTTAGAAGAAAGGTTCACTGTTCATCGATCGATTTTATCAAGTTTCGATTCTCTGTTTAGGGAAAATGGTTCCATTGAAGATATTATAATTCTTTCAAATAAATACATTGAAGATTTACAGAATTATGGGACTCAAAATGAAATTATTGAAGCAGAGTACAAATTATGGCAGAGAAAACTCATGCAAACAACGGAAAATTTTAATAATGCTTTAGAGGCTATGACTATGTGTGACCGGTCAATTTATCCGAATATATTTAAACTTCTCCAAATTTTAGTCACGCTTCCTGTATCCTCTGCAACAAATGAAAGATCATTTTCAAACTTAAAACGAATAAAAACATATCTAAGGAATTCCATGTCAGAGGTAAACTATTATTATAAACTTAAAACTTCTTTTAATTTACAATAAATAAAATACTTTGTTTTTTTTTTTTGTTTATAGGGAAGATTGAACGGTTTAGCTATGCTATCAATAAATAAAAATTACTCAATAAAACCTGAAGAAGTTATTGAAGAACTGGCGAAAAAAAAAGACATCTACCTTTTTTATTATAAAAACTATTAATTGATATTTATAAATTCATAATAATAGTGAAATATAATATAATATAATATATAATTATTAACTTAAAACTCGTATGTATTTTATTATAATGTTATAAACTTACACTTAATATTAAGACCTCCCCCCCACAAAAATATTGAAAATACGCCACTGCCCAGGGCAGTTCAGGAAGGGCGGAATTTCTATATCATTTCCAAGAGCAAAACAGTTTTCAAAAACATGCAATTTATGTAAGTCATTTGAATAATATTTTGTAGGTCTAAAAGTATAAATACAAATTGGCAAGTTGTAGCTTATAACCCAGAAACACTAAAAATCAAAGTGGTAAACACAGAAACGTTAGATTTTGAGAGGGGCACTCAAGTTAGTACCTTCTTTCTCGGGATGATCAGAATCAGATTTAGCGTCTTTTGAAACTAAATGCGAATTCATTTTTAAAAATATTTCCGATAATAGCTCAATTAAAGGGTAACGCTTTTGAGGCGGTCCGATATAAAGAAATCAATACCTGGGAGGAATTACTAACGCACGCACTAAGCGTATTCATAACAGGCATATCGCAATCCATCGGTATAATATTAAAAGCGCGTAACATTAAAATTTGAGGAGGCGGTTTTACACGCAATGGAGGAAGAGAAATCGACCGAGTATTTTAGAAGTGCACACGGGTATAATAAGTAAAAAATAATAATAAAAAAATTTGATAAAAAGAGTATAAAAGATAAAAGTTCGATAAAATGCCACCGTTGTGAACGATTAGGTCATTACGCAAACGAATGTAGGACGAGCGAACATAAATACCTAATTTTAGGAATCCAAACAGCGGTCAAAGACTATGTAACATCGATATATACTAACCTAACTAAAAACAAGTAAATAATTGTATTACATACAAACATTACTGTCTTTATTATTTATTATTATAGTAAGGTGTTAAATGTTAATGTAGTAAAATGGTGGCATGGTGCTTTTGTTTGACTATACAGTAAAGTTAATACCACCGACTACGGTCTACAGTTAACTTCTAAGACCGTGGATGCAACTCAAGATCTTGGATGCAAATTGCAAATTACTATTTATTTTACTCTATTTAATAGAGTATTTTACTAAACATAATATCACGTTTTTTATCACAAACGAAAAAAGCAAAAACAAGCACCTTATCGGTTAACTGATTCTGTTATCACCAGTTATGGTCAGCCAGTAGAATCATGTAAAATATAAAATATTCACGTCTTCGGACTTAACACAAGTTTAATTTGAAAACAATGTGTATTCTATAAAATGCCAAGTCGAATAAAATTAAAAATCGTTTCCTTCTCTACTTTGGATGTATAAATATCGATTTAGTTAAATTTAAAAATGGCTGTGTTGCAAGACAATACCAATGACAAAATAATGCCGGATCATATTTTAGTGTTAAATAGAATTGACATTAAAAATATACTAAATTTACCTCTGAAAACCACTCAAAGGATAAAAGTCAGTGAAAGTTATTTTAATTATTATGTGATTAGTTTTTAAAAATGTTTTTTCTACTTTAGTACACTTGTTTTGAAGTATCTCAGAACTTTATCATTTTTGGGGCTTCCAGTGGTGGGTTGTATGTATTTCGCAGAGAGCCTTGTGAGTTTATACAACTGCTTCCAAATAAAGTGAGTACTCATCAGTAGGATAAAAATTTAAAGACATTGTATACATATTTTATTTTTAATTATAAAAAAATACACAATTTTAAGGAAGTTGGTATTCTTAAACTGATTTTTGAGTATTAATAAGTAATTTATAGTTTTAAAATAAAATAATAAATGTTTATATTTTTACTCGATGATACATACAATATATTTTATCGATTTTCTACTTATTACTAATAATTACTAATAATTTATATGTATAGCCTGTATTAATTATTAATTAGGTAGGTACTAAAAGTTAATTTATTTCATCTATTGTTATCTACCTTGTACCTAAATATAGTAACGGATACATTTATAAATTTATGTATATTAACTAATAAATTAATTTAAAGGAAGGATCTGTGACTCAAATTGCTATGTCTAAAGATGAAGATCTCATTGCATTTGGTACACAAAAAGGCATTGTATGTATTTTGCAAAGAAATGAAAATGGAATTGGTGCAAAGTTGATCAATAAATCTACTGAACATTTAGGACATGAGATCACTACTATGGAATGGACTTCAAAGAATCAAGTATATTTTGGTGATTGCAATGGAAAAGTCACTTCAATTTATGTATCATTATTTGTTGTAAGTATAAATTAATATATTATGGTTAAAGACTTAAGTAATGCAACTTTATAGTTTTAAATACATTATAATAAATTTTCCACTTTTCAGCGAAAGGCTATTTTCCAAACCCCACCATATACTATGATTGAACTGGATTCTAAAGTAATTCAAATAGATAGTTCTGATGATATTTTAGTGATTTCAACATTAACAAGATGTTATGTTTGTGATATGTCCAAAGAACAATTTAAACAAATTGGACAAAAAACTAGGGATGGTGATTATGGTTGTTGCATTGTTACATGGAATGAGAAAAAAATCTTTTCTGCTCGACCAGGTTCTAGGATTTGGGAAGCAGAGTTAAATGGTATTGTAAAAAGTACCCATCAACTGAAATACTGTTTAGCTATACCACCAACACTTAATGTTTGCGCACAAAAACCGTTTGATTTATCAAGAATTTCTGGTAAAAATTGGCCACCACAGTCTCTGAATTTTAAAAAATTGTATTCAATTTGGGATAATTGTTTACTTACATATACATCAAATAGTATATTTATACTAGACATGTTAAAAGTAAATGTTTTATTGTGGTGTGACGGATATAATAATATACAAAATGTCAAGTACATTGGAGATACTGTATATATATGGTGTTCAAATGGTGAGCTTATTGCTGAAAAAATCACTCCTCTTCAAAATTATTTGGTTAATTGCTATGAATGTGAAGATTACAATACTTGCATTTCATTGATAGAACATTATTATGATAGAATAATAAATACAAAATGCATTATTGATGAATTATATCCACTTGTCAATATAGATCAAAAGATAGACTTACCAGTTAATACAAACAATCTGATCTCAAAAATTAAAAAAACTTATTATTTAAAACAGCAATTTTTTAAGTTACCATCTGGAATTTATTCTTTAAAAAATTATGTATATGTTAAAAAAAACTATAAATTACAACGAAGTTATAGCTTAATTTCTATAAAGTCTGATAAACCTGTATTACGTTTCAAATCTATGCCTAACATACATATAAATCTAGAAAAAGTTAAAAAGTCTGAACAGTATCCATCTGGTGATTATTCCAAGTTATACAATAAACAAGTTTTTGATCAGATATATATGGAGTTAAATATTCCTTCAATTCCATTTGTTTCATTGGCTACTTCTGAAGTATTTCACGACACTCTAATGGAAATAGGGTCAAACGTTACTAATAAAATTGCAAAAAGTAGTAAAACTCTCAAAGATACATTAAATAATCTAACTGCTAGTACAGGTAAAAATGATTTGGTGCCATATGAAATTTCAAATATTAATCGGCCAGAACCGCCACCTATTGATGAGAGTGAAGTAGATATTTCCAATTATAAATTGGATCTTGAACACCGCGAGAAACTCAATTTACTTCCTATTCTAAAAATATGTAAAAAGCTTCAAAATGAATATAAATTAGATGTAGACTGTTTACAACAGTTATGTAGTGGTGTATGTGAAGTGAAATCTAATTTGGAAAATGTTGTACAAATAAAACAGCCAATATTTCCATTTCAACAATACTTGAAAGAAAAACATTTAAACACTATTAAGAAAGCAATAAATGATAGTTTCATTAGCAATTTAGTAGCAAAATGGGCTGATTTACATGCAAAAGATATCTTGATTGTGAATAAATTTGACTACCCTGAATTTCTAACTTACTATTTAAATGAAAATGATTTTAAAAAAGATCTGGAAATCAGTGAGTTAATTACATTATTTGGTCAAGTTATAGAAGTAGCTAATATTTTTGAATTTTTGCTCAATGGTAATTTGAAATGTTCTTTTGCTATATTTTGTAATATTTTGAAAATGAATTCCAATAATAATGGAAAGACCGAAGAACCATTATTAATGTATTTAAATTCAATGTATGTATTTTTGAAATTGGACCAAATTGAATCGTTTCGTACTCTTGGATACAAAAGAAACATCAAACCGATATTTGTATTTTATTTATTAATGAAGTTTTCAGATCATTTAGAGCCAAGTTATCGCAACAAATGCAATGCTATATTTTTATCTTATTTATCACACTTTGATAAAAGCATTTTCACAGATTGTAACATTTTGTATTATGCTGTTTATAGTTTTTTGACATTAAATCAAGATAAAAACTATTTATGTAAATGTGGATTCCCTTTGGATAGTATTGATGGCAAATTCAAAAAGCTTGGACAAATACTCATTGATTATTTATCTAGTGCTGATATAAATTTGGAACAATTACATATAATTTTACATAAATTCACAAAATGTAATGTAACCACAAACTCTTTGGAAGATGTAATTAAATGTTTTTGTAAACAAGTGCCTCATTTTTGGCCCATTGTTTTAAAATCGGCTTTAAATCTAAATAGTTTGAAACACACAAAAATTATTCTTGCTATCCATTTGGGTTTAGTGGATCAGTTAGAAGTACATTTGTTCAACAAAAGTGAATTGTTATTTGACAAACTTTTTACATTAAATCATTATTTTAAAAATGGCCTTTGTTTGAATTGCGGCAATATTGGAGAAAAAAATCAAGGAATTTCATGGACTGATTTAACAACTTTGGCATTTCAATATTTAAGTCAAGAAGAAACTAGAAATCTACTCTTAAAACATAGAAATAATATACCATGTGGAGATATTGATAATTGGTAATTATAAATAATATATTTTATACTAAAATAGACAAAAATTAGATTTAATTGTTTTATTATGTTTAGGTTTTATCAAAGTTTTATTTTGACTCAGTTTGTTGGTTCAAATTCAAAAAAAGCTTTGATCAATACACTAAAATATCATAATAATATATCAATGATAGGCACAGAGGTAAGAGTCAACATATTTTTGGAACTACAGAATGATATTTTATTTTATAATTTGTTTCTTGATAGAACTGTAAAAATACATTAACAACTTTGGAAGAAGAAATAGGTGAAACTATTCAGTTTAAAAATCTATCATCAAAAAAATCACACTGGGGTACGCAAATTGATATAAAAAATAGTTATTGTATTTGGTGTTCATTACCATTAAACTCTGATCCACTAATTAGAGGTAAGAATAATGGACTTATATCATTTAAATGTGGACATTCTTTTCATACTGTTTGTATTCGTCATCAAACTGATAATATTCAATGTATTGTATGCCAAAGAAAAAATTAATTATGATAGAGTTAGGGTATAGAAGTAAGAAAAATGTTTATTTTATATTACTTAAAATACTTATTATATGTTGTATAAATAGGTATCCCATGTTTATGAAATAATCAAATGTTTAAATACGCATTATTTTATAATGTATTGATATGGTTCATAAATTATAATTGTAATAAAATGTTAATAATTTATACTTCTATAAAAGATATCTTAAGTTAAGTAATGTGATTATTTTTATTTAGAAAAATATTATATCATATTATATTATATTATATTATTGGTTTTTTAAAATGTTAAAATTGGTTAAAAATTATTTGTTTATTAAAAACTATATTTTTGTTACATGCGCATACAATAATATCAAATTGATTGTCAAGTCATTGAATGACACCACTATGTGATTTAATTGTTTTAATATTGATTATACCTTTATTTGTTAATTTTGGTAAATATTTACTTGATTTCACTCATTGATATTGTATTGATTACACAGTTTGAACATATGTATTTAAATTTTAAATGTTAAAAATTGTATTCACCTCATATAAAATCAAGGATTTTTAGTTGACATAAAGAGTTATGGGAGCAGTAAATTATGGATTCATTTTTTTTTTGCTATCAAAGGTAATGTATAATATTATTTTAAAATATAAACTATTTATGTATTATTGTTGTATGTTACTCAAAACTTACATACACTGAAGTTCTTTGTAAGTACTAACAGACCAATTTGAATAAGAAATGGTGGGTTACGTTAACAAAATAGAAAACATTCTTTCCTAAAATACATTCTCACAATTTTAAACAATCAAAAATAAATACTTTTATTAATATAAATTAAAAAGACTAATGTATCACTTGTTAAATTATCTTTTACAATAAAATAATAATAAATATATATGTAAATAAACTCGACATTTTTACTAATTAATTTTTTTTCAAACCCTGTATAAGACACTTTTCTGCTTAAGACGCTTTAAGAGAATAAATTCTTTGAAGAGTGTCTTAAATCAGTTTTACCTACTGTACCTAAACCATTAGGGTAAGTATAATAAGCCAGTGGCGAAATTATGAAGTGTGATTTGAGTGTCGTATTTGTATCACCCTATATATTAATATAGGTACTTATTTAAAACTATACTATAATACTATATTATATTCTATAAAAATAATCTTAAAGAACTCGAATCCCTTATGCTAGCAGTTATACGCTCTAAAACATAGCTAAAATAATATTTTAATTCGTAATAATAAACACTATGTGTTGCACAAATATATTATATCTATTGTGGTAGGTACAAACATAAACTACCTACTGATCAGTGGAATAATATTTTATAGCGGAACAACATTGCACATAATCAGTGTTGTAACGTATATAACTATAACTATATTTATATGCATGCAAAAATGTATACATCTACTTAATACTTATATTGAACATATCATAATGGTTGTAATTAGAGGTACTTATGGTATTATATATTTATATAATCTAGAAAAAATTATCCGAGGGAGAAATACCTATGGAAAAAGTACCCAAGAAAATAATAGCCGAAAGAAAAAAGCTCGTGGTATTAGTACCACACTATGTGTATAATAATAAATTATAAATAAGATCTATAAATCAATGTAAAAAATTAAATACATTGTTATACTATACAGGATAATGTTTGTCATAGTAGTATAATAATAATCTGGCCACTCTTACTCGTATAAAATAATTCAGAAAATATAGTATAATATCGTTGATTGATTTTCGATAATATTTTTAATGGTTGTGTATTATTTGCAGACTACTGCATAATTATAAATAATAATTAATACAATGTACCTAAGTCTGAATTTTTTAATTATTATAATGCAATTATGTAATTTTACATTAATAATAATTATCTATTTTTGGGAGACAACTCGTATATAATTATTTACTACCCGATCATAATAAGAGATAACTAAACTGTATAGTATAATATATTAATTAACTAACCAATTTCATCGGGTATATTTTTTATGGGTATTTGAGGTATTTCTTCCATGGGTATTTTTAGATTCTGAACAAAGTGATGAATGTATTGATTTTACAATGGTGTGTGTTTTTTTTTTTTTTTTTTTTGTGTCTGTGTACAGCATAACTAGTCGAAATAATGCTCCAATTTCAAACAATGGGGGTGGTTTCCGATGTAAAAGTGAATATCCTTGGTGCATTATAGAGGTAAAAAGTTAACATTTTCCAACACTTTTAAAAAAAATCGAGAAAAACAAAAAAAAAATGACGGAAAAACGGCAATTTTTACGCAAAACCAGTTTTCGACCAAATCGATTTTTTTTTATGGTTGTAATTCAAAAACTAATCACTGAAAATACTTGAAATTTTCACCAAATGTTAATGTCAGTAGTATCCGTATATAGTTAAATTTTCAAAAAATTTTGACTTTTTTTGAGTTATTTATAGACCACTGAAATTTTCGATTTTTTTGAGAAATTTTTTTTAAGTGTCGATAAAAAATTTTTGGATGACCAAAAAGTTTTGAAAATTTAATACAAGGTTCCTTATGAGTTGTTTTTAATGTAGCTAAAAAAAATTAAAAATCGTTAGTCACAATTTTTTTTTATAAGCGTTTTTAGTTCAAATTTTTACGAAATCTGTCGAAAACGCGAAAATTTGCAAGTAATTTTGAAGTTGAAAAATCATAAAATTTTTTTCTTTTATAACTAAGTTTTGAAAATTTGGTACAAGGTTCTCCATACATTTTTCTTCAAATATCTGTAAAAAAAACTCTACCGGATTCAGACAAAAAATTTTTACGAGTGTTTGAAATTTAAATTTTTACAAAAACCGCGTTAAATAACAGTTTAGCCTCAAACGATTTTTGATATTTGTTATTATTCAAAAAGTATAAGTCGTAGATACTTGAAAATTTTACCAGTTATTAAGATTCGCGTTTTCTTTACGTGATTTAAATTTCAAAATATTTTGACTTTTTTTGAGCTATTTATAGACAACTGAAATTTTCAATTTTTCTGAAAAAATATTTTTGAAGTGTCGATAAAATTTTTTGGCCCTATCAAAATACTTGAAAATTTAATACAAAGTTCCTCATATGTTATTCTTATAGTGATTAAAAAATTATAAGAATACATAGGCACAATTTTTTTTTATTAGCATTTGAAGTTCAAATTTTGACGAAAATTCGTCAAAATTATGAATATTTGCGAAATATTTGAAGTTGAAAAATCATAAAATTTTTTGTGTTTATAACTAAGGATTAAAAATACAACACTAAGTTTTCCATAAGTTTACCTTCAAGTATCTATAGAGAAAACTCGAAACATCATTATAGGAAAAATTTTAAGTGCGTTTGAATTTTAAATTTTAACGAAATAGCGTAACGATAACGATTTATCCTCAAACGATTTTAAATATTTGTTATTATTCAAAAAGTATAAGTCGTAGATACTTGAAAATTTTACCAGTTATTAAGATTCGCGTTTTCTTTACGTGATTTAATTTTCAAAATATTTTTTAATATAAGCTGGTTTTTTTAAACCACCTTTTTTACCAACCACTAGAAATTATATCCTAGGCTGACAAATCATCTTCGTTCAGAATCGTTTTTCGTATACAATGATAACTATCATTGGATTCAAATTTAACACTCCTATAATATATAATAATGATCCATACGGCACCTAATGTACAGCAGAGCGGTACTCACTTGCCCACTTTTTAATGATTATAAGTATTATAGTAGGTATATATTATATTAAAGACAAAAAATTGTTTGAAAAATAATAAGTAAAATGTAAAAATGTTTCAATCTAAAAAAAAACCATGACTAAATTTGGCCATTTCAATAAACTAATATTACCAATTGAAACTATAAGTATTACAGTTTTTGTATTGTATTATTTAATTTTAGTTGTTTTAGTTTAATTTAATAATGAACATAATATAATTCATAAAATTATTGTACCTTAAGGCTTATCGTTATCGAAAACGTTAAGTAAACCATTCAACAATTTTCTAGTGTATTTTGATAATCCAGTATTTTAAGATCTTAATAACCCTTTGTAAAATTACGTCTAAATGATTTATAAAAATTCACTTAAATAGTATATATTTAACGTTGATTTTCCCATCTTCTTGAAGTAGTGAATTCTATTTCTACTCGAATCACTACATATTATGAAGGTTCTTGTGAATAAGATTTTTACTAAAATAGTCATCTGAATTGCTTTCTTATTGGGCTACAAAAAAAAAAAAACAATTCAATCAACACAAACAACTCAGGAAAGATGCCAAAACCTTCAGTTTTGAAATTTACAGGAATCATTTTATACTACAAATTGTAAAAAGAAATTATGGAGGATTACTATTTTAATACTACAATAAATATAAAACAATACAATATCATTGAATTTTGATACAAACAAAATATAAAAACTAAAGAGAATCTTCACTACATGCAGATACATCGGTACATGTATAATACCTATACATTGTATATGTCTTGTTTCTACTGAATATAGTTGACATAAGAATGTCAATGTCAATTTGGTATTAGAATAAAAAAAAAAAATTAAAAATAGTAAAAATAAAAAAAATAAAAAATAGTTAAAAATAGTTAGATTAAACTAATAATATAATAATATATATATTTGTTTTATACATTTTTACATAGCAACCGGTTGCTATAACAATCAGTTGCTATAAACAATCGCCGTCTCAAATGGTAACATTCTTGGTGTCGCACAAATTAACAGAATGACCCCCAGCCATAAGACATATACATGTCAAAACAATTTTTTTTTACAGATTCTAAATGTTAAGTGCTTACCAAACAATCCTCCAAATTCAATACCGTTTCACGGACAAAATGTACCTGCAGCGCCTAACTCTTGGACTGGTCAACCAGCCCAAACAGTTCTTCAAGGAATGACAAATATTTTCGATGCAATGAATCCAAACCCATCACATAATCCATATGTGAATAATGATGATAATCAACAAAACATTAAATATGATCAACAATATTCTACGCCGCAACCGTATAATTCACCACATTATAACAACTATAATCAACAATATTTTATGTCACAGCCGTATAATGCACAACCTCATAACTATAAACAACAATCTCCTGTGTCCCAACCCTATAATGCACCACTTTATAACTATGAGCAACAACATCCTGAGCCCTCAACGTATAATGCACCACAGGTTATTCAAAAAAATCAAAACCAACACTCTAAAGAACCACAGTTATACAATTTACATCCACCATCACAGAGTAGTGGACCAACAAATTCTCAGTCTTTCGGAATACTTGGACCTTCGCTCAAAGAATACCAAGAACAATTGCCGTCAAGTATAAATCAACCAATAGAAATATTACCAGCTTTTGGTCAACCTATAAATAACGCTAAAAACCAAGAAAACATACAGCAATCTTCTACCCAAATTCCTCCTATCCCAAATCAATCGCAATTGTCTCAAATGGCATCAAACTTATCGAATCCAATAGTCAAAGAATCTTCAAAATCTAACGGATATAATATTGATATTAAAGAAGCAGAATCACCAGATTTTGGCAAACCTAATATTAATGCTAAAAACCAAAATATTATTCAACAATCTTCTCCACCGATTCCTCCTATCCCAAATCAATCACCATTGTCTCAAATGGCATCAAACTTATCGAATCCAATAGTCAAAGAGTCTTCAAAATCTAACGGATATAATATTGATATTAGTGAAGCAGAATCACCAGATTTTGGCAAACCTAATATTAACGCTAAAAACCAAAATATTATTCAACAATCTTCTCCACCGATACCTCCTATCCCAAATCAATCACAATTGTCTCAAATGACAACAAACTTATCGAAACCAATAGTCAAAGAATCTTTCACTCCTAATGGATATAATATTGAGATCAAAGAAGAAGCACCAGATTTTGGCCAACCTATAAATAACGCTAAAAACCAAGAAAACGTACAGCAATCTCCTCCCCCAATTTCTTCTCTCCCAAATCAATTCCAACTTTCAAAACCAATAGTTAAAGAATCTTTCACTCCTAATGGATATGATATTGAGAACAAAAAAGAAGCACCAGATTTTGGCCAACCTACAAATAACGGTAATTACCCAGAAAACATACAGCAATCTCCTCCCCCAATTTCTTCTCTCCCAAATCAATTCCAACTCTCAAAACCAATGGCTAAAGAATCTTTTACTCCTAATGAATATGATATTGAGATCAAAGAAGAAGCACCAGATTTTGGCCAACCTATAAATAACGCTAAAAACCAAGAAAACGTACAGCAATCTCCTCCCCCAATTTCTTCTATCCTAAATCATTTCCAACTCTCAAAACCAATAGCTAAAGAATCTTTCACTCCTAATGGATATGATATTGAGAACAAAAAAGAAGCACCAGATTTTGACCAACCTATAAATAACGGTAATTACCCAGAAAACATACAGCAATCTCCTCCCCCAATTTCTTCTCTCCCAAATCAATTCCAACTCTCAAAACCAATGGCTAAAGAATCTTTTACTCCTAATGAATATGATATTGAGAACAAAAAAGAAGCACCAGATTTTGGCCAACCTACAAATAACGGTAATTACCCAGAAAACATACAGCAATCTCCTCCCCCAATTTCTTCTCTCCCAAATCAATTCCAACTCTCAAAACCAATGGCTAAAGAATCTTTTACTCCTAATGAATATGATATTGAGATCAAAGAAGAAGCACCAGATTTTGGCCAACCTATAAATAACGCTAAAAACCAAGAAAACGTACAGCAATCTCCTCCCCCAATTTCTTCTCTCCCAAATCAATTCCAACTCTCAAAACCAATGGCTAAAGAATCTTTTACTCCTAATGAATATGATATTGAGAACAAAAAAGAAGCACCAGATTTTGGCCAACCTACAAATAACGGTAATTACCCAGAAAACATACAGCAATCTCCTCCCCCAATTTCTTCTCTCCCAAATCAATTCCAACTCTCAAAACCAATGGCTAAAGAATCTTTTACTCCTAATGAATATGATATTGAGATCAAAGAAGAAGCACCAGATTTTGGCCAACCTATAAATAACGCTAAAAACCAAGAAAACGTACAGCAATCTCCTCCCCCAATTTCTTCTATCCTAAATCATTTCCAACTCTCAAAACCAATAGCTAAAGAATCTTTCACTCCTAATGGATATGATATTGAGAACAAAAAAGAAGCACCAGATTTTGGCCAACCTATAAATAACGGTAATTACCCAGAAAACATACAGCAATCTCTTCCCCCAATTTCTTCTCTCCCAAATCAATTCCAACTCTCAAAACCAATGGCTAAAGAATCTTTTACTCCTAATGAATATGATATTGAGAACAAAAAAGAAGCACCAGATTTTGGCCAACCTATAAATAACGGTAATTACCCAGAAAACATACAGCAATCTCCTCCCCCAATTTCTTCTCTCCCAAATCAATTCCAACTCTCAAAACCAATGGCTAAAGAATCTTTTACTCCTAATGAATATGATATTGAGAACAAAAAAGAAGCACCAGATTTTGGCCAACCTATAAATAACGGTAATTACCCAGAAAACATACAGCAATCTCCTCCCCCAATTTCTTCTCTCCCAAATCAATTCCAACTCTCAAAACCAATGGCTAAAGAATCTTTTACTCCTAATGAATATGATATTGAGAACAAAAAAGAAGCACCAGATTTTGGCCAACCTATAAATAACGGTAATTACCCAGAAAACATACAGCAATCTCCTCCCCCAATTTCTTCTCTCCCAAATCAATTCCAACTCTCAAAACCAATGGCTAAAGAATCTTTTACTCCTAATGAATATGATATTGAGATCAAAGAAGAAGCACCAGATTTTGGCCAACCTATAAATAACGGTAAAAACCAAGAAAACGTACAGCAATCTTCTCCCCCAAATGAATATGATACTGAGATTAAAGGAGTAGTGCCAGATTTTGACCCAGTTATATATAACGCTGAAAATCAAGGAAACAAACCATCGTCTGCTCCTGATTTTCCTCCTAATCAATCAAAAATATCTCCAATACCATCACAATCATCTTCGAAATTAACGCCTAATGAAAATACTATGCAGATTAAAAATGACAATATGTCATTGAATTCTCTTTTAGGTCTTCCAGATGGTCAATCAGAACCACTTATTAATGATTTCGCGCAAAATGAAGATGTTTTAATAGATAATTCTCAAACAGATATACAATTATTTTTAAATTCAGAAAATAATCAAGATGATTTTCAATTAGTAGTCAATGATATGCCGCCACAATTGCCAATGAACGTGCAAGCAGCAAATGCGATTATTGATTCACAATCAAACGATTTAATAAGTAATATGGATTTAAATAATGATACTGAAAATCTACAAAATACATCGAACGAAGATTCATCATCTGAAAATGTTGAAGATACTGAATTAAATGAAGAATCAAAATTAAAAAAAGCAATGTCTGAGTCACTAGTTGTTGCGTTAGATGATACCGATACAGAAAATGATGAACTATATACATTAGGAAATTTGGTATTTGACGTACCACCATCAGAATTGGATAGACTATCCAATTACGATACTTCGTTTATTGTAGACACAGAAAATCCAAAAAACGTGAAAGAAGATAACGCTAAAATAACCGTCTACGCCAATCCTAATGATGTTCATATACTTCAACTATCTCCTAAACAGTCATCAACCAATGATAATAGTTATCTAATTAATAATAATTTATTAAATACTCCATCAACAGAAATGCCATTATGGTATTCCTCATTTCCAAATGGTGCTGATTACG
Organism: Aphis gossypii; assembly: GCF_020184175.1. Classification (NCBI taxonomy): domain Eukaryota; kingdom Metazoa; phylum Arthropoda; class Insecta; order Hemiptera; family Aphididae; genus Aphis; species Aphis gossypii. Next base: position 43,285 of record NW_026083274.1, read on the forward strand.
TTCAACATTTTAATTCAAATACTAATAAACAAAAATCTAATTCATTTTTCAATTTTAATCAAAATCCGGCTTATAATCAAATTCCAATGAACCTAGAAAATAGTAATTATTTTAATCAACAAGCTGCCGTTGATCAAAATCAGATGACATCTAAAATACAATCACCTGGTTTGTCACTAGATGATAATCAACCAAGTTCTATGGACAGCAGTGGATCTATTTACAAGAAAGTAGACTTAAAGAACCTTACTCCAAATAGTTCTAATTCGTGGTCTTTATTAAAAAAAGATTACACAAAAAATCTACAGCCAAACCAAAACGACAGGTATACAAGTGGTGATGGTACAACACGCACAAGCTTTTTTGGAACACCATTGTCGTCTTACCAAAATAGTAATCAGGAAATATTAAACTTACCTTCAAACGATATGTTTGTACAAAATATGATATCTGTAATTTCAAATTCGGTTCAAGCACCGTTAGACGGTACTAAAGCAATATTTGACATCACAAGTGCAAATTTTCCACGTTCTTCAGTGAGTCATATAATTCGTTTAACACACGCTATCGTACGATCTGTGATGCTAAATCTTCGGCAGACTTTAAATACATTCATGAAAATTTTATATGTAAGTTACTCATCTAATTTGGGACTATAGTTTGTGTTTTATTTTTAATTTTTTTTAAATGTTAAGGGTCATCGAGTTAAGCGAGATTTCAATCCTTTTGAGGTCTTACATAATTTACCGGGTGCTCTAGTTAACAAATATTCTCTCCAATCTACTGCTGCGCCGACGACGAAATATATAAATTCGCCGTACTATAATCAACCGACTATACGGCAGGTACTTCCGTAAAACCACAATTCATATTAATTCTACCCAGGCACGTATACAGAGAGGTTTTGGGGGTTCACCCTCCCCCCTCCTCCCTGAAAATTAATAGTTTGTAGTATATTTATATCATCATTCAACGATAAATATTGATTATTGTAAATTTCTTTTTATGAACTTTTTTGCGTACCTGCCTAATTCTACCTACAAACGTGTTATCTGTACAGAGCAAACTACAACAGCTTTATTTGCAGGCCAACAAACGACAGCAGATTATTCTATGAGTCAATCTGTAACCAAAAATATGTTAGGACAACAACAGGCGTACGGTAACGAAATCGACAGGAATTACTACGGATCGCAAAATAATAACATTGGAGTCGTACCGCAACCAGCGAGCACTCAAAATTATGTTTTAAATTCTTTGATGGATGCGATCACCTCTGCAGTACGTTCAAATGTACCTGCTCCGTACTCAATCGACAGCCCCGAAGTAAAACAATACACCCAGCAAGTGATCTTAACTGCTGAAATAGTTTTTAAAAATCAGGTAAGAGTAAAAATTCGCTCTAATGTTATCTAATTGTTTAATGATATTTATTAATTATATATACACGTAACAATAAAAACTTAAGTGTGTGGGTAGTAGGTAGGTGCATTGTCCACGTAACATGTTGGATACTATTGTCTATTGAATTGTAGTTAGCATAAAAGAAAATGGAACTGATTCAAAAATGTATTAAACTAGCTGTTTAAATATTTTTGAACATCTTAAATAAAATATTTTTTTATTTCGGGAATAAGACAAGTTGGGTCAAATTTTATTGACTCCAACATTTTTTTAAGATTTTAAATACTACATGGTCTACATATTGCATATAAAAATTGGTTAGAAAATTGTTTGAAGAAGCTAAGCTTTAATTATTAGGCATACTTATGTAGGTAATTATCATTTATTAGTGGTGTGTAGACGTGTAGTGGAGCGTATACGCAAGCACATGGCGTATACTCACTAATTCTCTGTTTTTCTGTATATACTTATAGAATAACACATGATACGTGGTATACGTGTAAGGGAATATATTTATTTTACAAACTTATTTGATAAATAATTATTTTGAATCAATAAATAAAAATATAATGAGTCATTAACTCATAAGTCCGGATCCATAGACCATATAGTATAAGGCAGGAGTGGAAAACCTTATGAAATTTTTTTTTTTCGAACGTGCTATGAAAAATATTATACGTATACATTATATATTCAATATTGACCGATAAAAGCCTGCATGCTCGAAATATTTTTACCTATTATGTATATTATAAATTATAATATAATAATATTGTAAAAATATTTTAATTTTTCCTATGCCTTCAAAATCTTTTCGCGTACTATGGATTTGCCATTCCTGGTAAAAATTCTATGTCCGGATCACACTATGCGTTTTGTCGGTTCGACCGCTACATGTTGCGGTGGGAACCGATGGTTTTTTTAATATGGTTCCGCAAATCGGTCTAGTCTGGCCCCGATAACGCGTTTGTATTATATTAAAATATTAATCATAGATGTTGCGGATCGGTTACGTATTATTGGCAACCGATAAAACGTATAGTTACGCATAGTGTGATTCAGGCCATAATATATAGGTTAGTAATCATAAAAAATTAAAATTTTATATAATAATATATTTCTAGGAGTATGATTTTAGACTGTAGTTTTAATTGCGGCAGGGTAGTAATTAGTAAATGCAATTATTATAAATATAAAAATAATAATAACGTAGTAGGTGTATAAGGGTTGGTTGTAGGGAGTGTAACTACGTATTTATATATATCATGCACAATATTAAGCGTATACTCACTAAAAAAAAATTACGACTACATCACTATGATAATTATGTAATTTACTTGTATGCTAATGACTAATAAGACAACACCTTTAAAATGATAAATACTCATTAATAAGATGTTTAACTTTTTTAGTCATTTTTATATCTTTTAACATTAATAATAATTATTAATAGGTACCTAAATTTAAACATAATAATTTTATCAAAATTAAATCATATAAATTAATATAATATATATTTTATTTTTTTAATAAAAATTACATCAATATCGTGGAATATGTAAATATATTATATTATGTTCAGTAGCATAAGCCATAGATCCATTTTAATTTTATTTCACAATGATTTGATTCTTAATACGGAGGTCGACGTATTATAATATAGGTAGGTACCTCGCCACCTGGGCCTGGTTTATTTTTTTTTCATTTCACATTGAGGTCGGTATTGTTGACGTATTAATATCGCCTGACAGCTGACAGTTCAGATTGTCTTACACAAGTGTAAATACATTAAATACGACAACACAAGCAATTTGAATAAGTAAACAGTTTTATTTTCAACACGCTATATTATGTTATAAAAATATCAAAGTTCATCAATATTTTTTCTATTCCTACATAAAATAAATTATCCCAAATAAATATTTGTTTGGAACATTAGTAGGTACGCAGAATTATCAACTTGTTGCTCAGATATTTGCATAACAATTTGCGACTGATTAATAAATGTATTGATTGATAAAGAAAATTCTTTATTATCTATGACCAGTGGCATCACGAACATTTTATAATTTTCTTCACAAGGGTAAACATTGAAGTTAACTACCCATCCACCCACCAATAAAAAACCTGCCGATATACCTAAATATTAAAATTAAAAATAATAAATTATAATATTTATAACATTTATAATACTTATACATTATAATGATGTTAAATACAAAAATATTGTACAATCCACCGATCTAACAAAATAACCTACCCATATAACCTAACCTAAATTTTTTTGGGGCAATTGCCACAAAAAAATAAGTTTATCACACCACTGACTGTAAATGATTGTATTGATTATTGAATGTAATGAATGTCTCTTTTATTAACTTTTTTTTGTGTCTGGATTATGAAAGCACTGTTGTTAGTAGAAAAAAATGATTTGATCATCAACTTTGATAGAAGTTTCTGTTATAAAATTGGATCTTTTTGTAAATCAAAATTAAAAATTATTATTATTTTTTTGTTTAATTATCAGGAAAATAATACACTCATATGTTAAAATTGTAATATTTTTAATACAATAATTCTTTGGTAACCTTGGCTACCAAAAAGTCATACTGTCTTCAATTTTTTTTTTCATAAGTATCTATGAAAATATTTTGACATGGTCAATAAGCTTAACAAATGTAGACATTAAATACTATTATAGTATTTTCTTATGTTTTTCTAATCATTTAAGTACTATGAAAAATAACTTAGTACATAGTAAATATAGATAATATGTACTTTTATTATAATTAAATATTAATATAAAAAAAGAAATGCAACATTTTCAGCAAAAATTAAATCAACCAACCGTAATACTAATAGAAAAACAAATTACATTAATAGAAACATCAAATAACATATTACTATGAAAATGTACTTATATAACTAATATGCTGACAGACCATTTATGTTTAGAATCATTTTTCATATATTGTAGCGATTAAACATTGAATTCAAATTTAACACATGCATTATAGTGACTAACCAAATAATAAGATATACCCGACAAGTACTGTACAGTAGAGGAGTTTTTTTATTTCCACACTCTTATACTTAAATTATGAATACATTCAAATTATAATACCTTTGATTTTCAAGTTCCCTTAAATAATTTTAAGTACTCAGATTTTGATTTTTTTATAGCATTTAAGGATTATCCTTCCGTGTATAGTATTTATGTATTTTAATCAATTAAGTATCCTAAGTCAAAATTATTTTAATAAAATATATTATATTAATTATAAATATATTTTTAAATTTCAGATTGATAACATTCTTCATGGACAGTCGCCAACGTTGAATATGTACTAAAAAATAATAAACCAATATAATTAGTTTTTTTTAATACTTTTTATTTATTTTACAATTAAACATTTACATAAACAATATGATGTATAATTTAAAAAAATGTATAATTATTTAGTAATGTAAGGCACAAGTGTAAGGCACTTTTGTTTGTATACACAATTACCAATTAGCCTAATATAAAGTATAGTTGGTACAATTAGTGCAAAATAGATATGTGATATTTGTGATATGAGGACAATTACAAAACTTAAACATAACAAAATTATTTATTAATCAAAATAATGTATGATATAAAAATTGCCGCAGTTTATATAAATGTATTAAATAATAAAATATTACTAATACACAATTTTATAAAAGTAAAAACAAATATGCAGAGATTGTATACTGTACATTCTAAGTTGCATAAGAATAATTTAAAATTTGATTTGGGAAAATTAGAATACCTAAGTTAATGTCATTATTTAATTTAATATAAAAATAATAGAGTATATGAGTATACATAGACTAGTAAAGGACAAATGAACTAATAAAAATAAATATTTTTAGGAACACAAATCATAGTTTTTTTTTTAATTGAATTGGCATATTTCTATGGATATTAAACCTTATAATTTATAATCAACAGTATTTCTGTGTTGCACCTGCATATTTATAAGTGAAGACTATTTTCTCTATTATTTTGTATGTACCAAATAATTTAGCCCCCCCTCCCCCATTATTTTAATGCTTTAACCAGCCAAAATTAAATTGAAAAATATCTTATAAATAATTCTTATAATTAATTAATAATTTAACTTGAATGAATTAACAACAAAATAAAATACCAGTTTCGGTAAGTTACAAATTTTAAGTAACAATAACATTAAAAGGTGTTTAATTTAAAATATGAGATTTAAAATTATTAAAAAAAGAAATTTATAATATTAATACAAAATAAAATAATAATACTCGTATTGAAATATTTATCCAGCACAGTACAATTTTAAGTAGTAAATATTACATTAAAACAACCTTTATTCAAAACTTTTCAGCTCATAATGTTAACATTATTAATGGCAGTGTTCAAACAATCAATGTAAATAAATATCATAATATTCCATTAAATAATAATATAAAAAAGGATTCAA